>NC_060183.1:13620676-13723176 GCF_021184085.1 Oncorhynchus gorbuscha | reverse complement strand
TGACATTATTAATGTGACTAGTGTTCCGTTTATTAAAGTGGCCAAAGTCTGTGTATGTCCCTTAAAATGTAGCAGCGGCAGCTCATTAGAATATTTATGGGTGTGGTTTGTGAACAGCTCGGCTCCCGTGCTGGCTCATCCGGATCCTTCTTTGGCGTTCATAGTGGAGGTGGAAGCGTCCGAGGCTGGGATAGGAGCCGTGCTCTCTCAGCGCTCGGGTACGCCACCACAGCTCCACCCCTGTGCTTGCTTTTTGAAGAAGCTCAGCCCGGCGGAGCGAAACTATGATGTGGGGGACCGGGAGCTGTTGGCTGTTGTCAAGGCTCTGAAGGCGTGGAGACATTGGCTTGAGGGGGCTAAACACCCTTTTCTAAGAGCGTCTGCTAAATGACTTAAATGTAATGTAATGTAATATCCGGGCGGCGAGGAGACTGAACCCTCGCCAGGCAAGGTGGGCAATGTTTTTTTACCCGTTTTGTTTTCACCCTATCCTACAGACCAGGTTCCCAGAACGCTAAGGTAGATGCAGTGTCCCCGATGTATGACACAGAGGAGGGGTCCATGGATCACACTCCCATACTTCGGCCTCTTGCCTGGTGGCACCGGTGGTGTGGGAGCTGGACACGGACATCGAGCGGGCGTTAGGCACAGAGCCCACTCCCTCCCAGGGTAACACCACGGTCCTGGTCGTTATGGATCGGTTCTGTCGTCGCCTTCCCTTGCCCGGTCTCCCTATGGCCCTTTCACCCAGAGAGTAACGGGCAGGTGGAGAGAGTAAACGAGGATGTGGGTAGGTTTCTGCGACCTTATTGCCAGGACCGGCCTGGGGAGTGTGCGGCGTTCATCCCCTGGGCAGAGATGGCCCAAAACTCGCTCCGCCACTCCTCACGAAGTTGGTGCTTCTCCTTGTTCGGGCGGCGTACGGCCACTGCCGATCCACTTTTCATTTTCCATTTGTTTTGTCTTTGTTTTATACACCTGGTTTCAATTCCCCAATTACATTGTTGCTCTGTCTGTATGCTCTGTCTGTATGCTACGTCTTGCTTGTCCTATGTTGCTCTGTCTGTATGCTATGTCTTGCTTGTCCTATGTTGCTCTGCGTGTGCTCACTGCTCAATGATTGTCTATATTGTAATTGTTTTTATTAACCTGCCCAGGGACTGCGGTTGAAAATTATCCTGCTGGCCAAAACCGTCACTTTTACTGAAACGTTGATTAATGTGCACTGTCCCTGTAAAAATAAAATAAACTCAAACATGTTCATTATTTAACCCTCTGTTTTCCCCATGGTTTTTGTGCGTGTTTGTTTATTGTAAGTTCGGTCCATTGTTTGTGGGCCTGGTGTTTCTTCATGTTACTTCATGTATTTGGATATTTTGAGTAAAGTTCCTTGTGTTACTCATCACTGCTGTCCTTGCAAAACGGAAACCTACTTGAAGGTAACAGTGTTCATCTCCCGATGTTCTCAGACATGGATGGATGTTGAATACTGACGGGTGACCTGGCTGCCACAGGATGTCGGGAGATGCCTTCAAAACCGGCCACCAGGGGCAACAGCGAGCACTATTGCCATCAAGTAGGGTTGTGGCTTGCTAGGGTGTTGTGGATGGGGATGTCGGATGTGCGTAAACTGTGAGCTCCGGCTCAGAGAGACCTTAACCCCCCTCAATCAAACATTGAATACTGAACACAAACCGTGAGATCTTGTTGACTGTATACAGCAACACTGTACAAGAACAATAAACTATGGGGGATGGTGGACTTGAATGGAATTGAAGCATAGAGAATGCAAAACACACACACACACACACATGCACACACCTACACTTTTAGAAGAAAAGTTGCAATCTAGAACTTAAAATGTTTCTTCGGCTGTCCTCATAGGAGAACCCTTTGAATAATCATTTTTTGGTTCCAGCTAGAAACATTTTGGGTTCCAGGTAGAGCCCATCTGTAACGGCGTTCCTCTGTTGAATGAAGAAAGTCGGACCGAAATGCAGCGTGTAGGTTACTCATGACTTTAATGAACAGAATAGCGGTACATGAAATAACTGAAATACAAAAACAACAGAATGGAACGTGAAACTAATACAGCCTATCTGGTGACTACAACACAGAGACAGGAACAAACACCCACAAAATACAAAGCGAAAGTCAGGCTGCCTAAATACGGTTCCCAATCAGAGACAACAACAAGCACCTGACTCTGATTGAGAATCGCCTCAGGCAGCCAAGCCTAACAACACCCCTAATCAGCCGCGATCCCAAATAATACAAACCCCAATACGAATACAACATATAAACCCATGTCACACCCTGGCCTACCCAAACATATAACAAAAACACAAAATACAATGACCAAGGCGTGACACCATCTAGATGGAACCCTAAAGGGTTCTTCTTGGATCCAAAAAATGGTTCTACCTGGATCCAAAAATGGTTCTACCTGGATCCAAAAGGGTTCTACCTTGATCCAAAAAGGGTTATCCTCTGGGGAAAGCCGAAGAACCCTTTTTTCTAAGAGTGTATCCTTTTCCTTTAGTAGACCATCAATCATAGTTGACACTGTAATAACTGTATAACTGTGTCTGGAGGCCATATCTGTATTCTGCTTTTACACACACACACACACGCACACGCACGCACGCACGCACGCACGCACGCACGCACGCACGCACGCACGCACACACACACACACACACACACACACACACACACACACACACACACACGCACACACGCACACACACAAATATACCAGAGGAATTCCTATCAAAGTCACTCTTACTTGCTGTGAATACGAAGCTCTGGAGTCTCCCCTGCGGGTGGTGTGTGTGTGAGAGAGAGCAAGAAAGAGAGAGTGAGTGTCGACAGAGAGTTTCCCAGTCAGAGAGAGTGATGTTATCGACACTCACTGACAGATGAGGCAACACGAGGAGAGGAAAGGAGAGAAAAGGAGAGGGGGATAGAGGAAGGAAAGATAGAGAGAGAGAGCAAGACAGAGAGAGAAAAGGAGAGGAGGGGGAGATCGAGAGAGAGAGAGAGAAAGACAGATACGTGACGGATGTCTCTGAAGAGAGGTGTTTAGGAAAGGTGTTTAAGAAAGCCAAATGGTCTGTATGCTTCAGTCAGAGACTTTGAGCTTCCCTTATCAATCAGAATATATTATCATGCATTATAATCAACCTGCGGTAATTTAACTACCATATTAATGAGTTCAGGAAACAGCTGAACCTCAGCCCTCACGTCCCCTAATGACGTCGTTATCAACGTCAGCTTTTACTTTAGTACAGAACCTAATCTAATGAAGTTATGCTTATGGCAAAGTTGTTGTCAGTCAAACTAGAGGATGGTTACTACGTGACAGTTGAGGAGTTGGGGAAAGGTGTGTGTGTTTAGCTGTCGGTGAGTCAGTTGTGTCTCAGGGGACAGTGTCAAGCGTTTGTGTCCAGTGTGTGTGTGTGTGTGTGTGTGTGTCTAGCGGTTGGTCGATTGGTCAGTCGGTTGCGTCTCAGAGGACAGTGTCTGGCGTCTGGCTCCAGTGTGTCCTTCAGTCTAAGGACGTTCAGGACAGGAAATAGCTTTTAACATGGTGACACGCAAAACGCACACTCACATACACAGTAGCACACACACACGCATGCAAACACTCACATACACAGTAACACACGCACATGCATGCAAACATTCTGTCGTGACGTTGTATTAGTTAATGTGACGACTGTTGTTCATCGAATGATTACAAGTTTCTAATTGAGTGATAAACTGAATCAAGCAATTATTAACTCATTAACCTGGGGCACCATGGGAAAATTAGTTTTTATTGATTTTCTATTTCCCAAATTAACTCAAAGAATATCAGAATACTGATTGTACAACAGCCGCAAATGAACCAGTTGCCTCTACAATCTCGTTCTGAACGTCGTATAGTCCATAAATCTGCACGGACCAGGGTCTCACCAATGCGTTCGTACCACACCAATCTTAATTGAATACTTATTTACTAAAAAGCTAAAATGATGATAAAAGATAAACATAGACAAAACACATTATAGGCTATTGATTTGCGCGTTACCCAAAATGGGGATTTCAAAGAGAGAGAGAGAGTAAAGAAATTACACGAGAGAAATATACATTTGGGTGAATTTGTCAGCTATACTATTCTAACCCTAGCCTTTCCCCAAACTGCCGCTCTTATGGGTCAGAATATAATGATGTAATTACATGGGGAAGGTCTCCGAGGATTCTCTGCGTGGATCGTTCAGGGGACCGTTCAGCTGCTCGATGACGCACTTCTCCTGCGCACCTCTCTGATCGTCCTCCCGATGTCAGTGTCCTTTTGGCTTAGGAGTCTGTTCCCTCACCCTTGCTATGGAAGGGGTCTTCTGAGGACAGACAGCTCTGTAGCTCAGAGATCATCTGTAGGGTCGTGGTCTCCTGTAACCTGACCTGATCAGGACAGTCATGACAGTCCCCTCTGGTAGGTTCAACTTGGAAAATTCTGCATGTTGTAACCCACCATAAGAATTACCATTGGATGTCCTGGTTTGTAGATCAACATAGCAGTCCCCCCCCCCCCCGTTTTGGTCGTTCACCCTGGTAGGATTTCCGCAAGCTGCGGACCACCACCAGAATGGACCTGAGAGGTCCGGCAGTGGCTCTGTGTTCCGACCCGTCGTCCGGTTATCCCGGCTAGTGGACCTAGGCAGTAACTTGGCAGACGATAATAACACACAACACTCAGGCAATACATCATTACATTTCCTCCCCAAACGAGCGGCATTGGGGCTCTACTGCTTCCTAAGTGTCAAAGGAAATGAAACGAAAAACAATGGAATAAAAACATAAAAGTATACAAAATATGTCTACCACATCTTAATCATCTAATTTGGACTATGTTCTATATATCTCCAAGGTCTCCATTGTCTCTAATGGCAGGTCTATGGTGATACTACTTGCAGGTGGGTAGTTAAGGCACTTGGAAAAACTTGGCCCCTGAAGGCCAAAGCTTACATTGGGCACATTACTGGGCTGACCGAGCGAGTTCGGGAGAGGAGGCTGGGACTGGGCCCCCTAAGGGGGTTTCAGGATCTATTTCCAACTTTCCAAAAATTGGGATCGCTTCCGTCCCACAGGTGATCCTGGTATAAGACCTCATTAGGTCTTCCATTGCACGTGTGCGCCTGTGTACGTAGTAGGTGCACACGTCAAGGGAAATAAGACCAAGGATCATGGTAACAGTCAGGATACTGTCCGGCACCGTCCAAGAGCGGGCGACAGACCAATCTTTTGGTCTGTAGTCAGTCAGGTCAACTAAAAGTGCCTCATCCAGTACGCTAAGATCAACAGTCATGGGTCCCTCGTACTGGATTTGGTTTTGAATGGTTGCTAAAGGGAACGTTTAGCAATCTCTGTGTCTGTCCTGTCACCGGAAAGTTGGTATAGAGCGAGGTCGTCTATGTGAATAATCCCCCCCCGGTACCTTAACAAAAACAGTCTGGTTGGGGAGGTTCAATTGGGTGATGGAGTCATGGCGTTCGTAAGTCATAGTGGCGGACGCGAATGGGGTGTTGACCAACCATCGGTTCCCTACCACCTCCACTTGTGTGGTGGTGGCCCCATCCCTGGCTGTTAGTTTGGCTCTACAGCGTTCTTCTCTGATGATAGCTTTAATACCACAAAGACGCTCAGTGTTATCCCTGACAAACGGTTTGCTAGGACAGAGGTAGTGGACATCTTTTGTTAGAGTACACATTAACAGGTTAGGGGTGAGATAGAAATCTGTGTTGTTTTCCTGGTAAGCTACAACTGGGGGCGTGGCAATCTTTACGTGGGTACTGTCGCACCAAAATCCTACATTGAGAACTCTTTTCAATCTATAGATATTCTCCAGTACAACAACCGGCAGCGTCAGTAGAAATCCCACTTCCTTACGACCAACATCAATGTGTATTGGGATGGCCGACCTCAGACTATAGGCCAAATGTGACTGTAAGGGCCTTATCGTGGTTGAAGTAGCTGAGGTCAATATGTTGTGCACCATTGAGAGGGGCATTAGATATGGGGGGATTCTATTCATGGCCAAGTGATCCATAGAAGAGCTAACTTCCTGGAGAAAATCCTCCAGTAACAATCGAACCAATTGGAAATGGGCATAGTCACGGTTCATGACCTCTGCTAGCTTTCCTACAGACAGGATAGTTTTGTTCAGGAGAGTAGCGTGTGTGTTGACCACCAGAATAGTGTCCTGGAGAGACTTTCCCACATGTTGCAACCCGAGTGCCTGTGCCTTCATCTGTTGCTGGATAAGTGGCATCTCTTCAGTAATCTCCCTAACATTCCTCTTGAGTGTGGCTACACTGACTGCGTTGACGGCAGTGGTACCTAGGGAAAATAGTGACCCTACGGCTGCCCCTATTGATAGTAGCGCCCCGACAAATTGTTTCTCTTGGCTGGGCTCGGCTAGTTCTGACTGGGTTACTGTGAACTTTTGGAGTTGGGCCAACATATGGGCAGTGTCTAGCCGGACGTGCTTAATTGCATGGCTGGTCCAGTCAGCCCAGGCCCAACTCAAATGCACCGCAGGTAGAATGTGTTGGCGGTACATATTCTCTGCATCTAGGCGGACATACACCCTCTGCGTGTGTACTCTGCAGTTAGTTATGAGGAGTCCTGGGTCGTCACGGAGAACGATTCCCGTAGGGGTCCATTCGTGATTACGTCTGCTGGGTTGGTTTTGACCAGGGTGCAGAGTATCAGGATCAGCCAAAGGAACTCCATCCTACAGAAACTCATAATCAGAGATTGTTGGATTATTTAAGTTATTTGTTTTTGTAAACAAAAATGTTTTGACAACTATTTTTCAGATTTTCTTATTTTGAAACAGTACAGAGCAGGACGATATCAATAGTGTCAACAGATGTATATCTGGTAGCTGGGAAACAAATAAGAGATGTTAGGTGCAACGTACTGATCTCCTGGAAGGGATCAGCTGAGGGTACTTAAGAATTTTCTTATGACCTATGACCTTGTCGACCTTTGCTCATTCTGATCTGGTAAGCTACAGGTGATAGCTTCACCACAAGCTCGTGTGGCCCCGTCCAGTTGGGCAGGAACTTTGTTGCGACGCCCGCGGGTTTGGTGTATATGTAGTACCCCACCTTATCTCGACCTAATAGGTCTTGTCACCTTCTGCACTTCTTTCCAACTGTCCTTGAGCATATGCAAAGGTAGTCTGGAGATGGTTCCGCAGGTCGGTCACGCATTGATGAGCCGTGTAGGCGGTGGCTGCTGCGACATCTCCCGGTTGGTACAGGAGATGCAGTGGAAGCGTCATTTCCCGTTCCGTCATCATTTCGAAGGGTGTTAGACCTGTTGCGTGTGGCTCTGATAGCCATCAGTACCAATGGGAGTTTGAGGTCCCAATCTTTGTGGTTGGTTGCCACATACTTCTTGAAGATTCTGACAATTGTTTGGTTGCTCCTTTCTACCCTGCCTGAGCTCCTATGTGGAGTTTAGCTTTGACTCCCAGAAGCCCCCACAGTTTGGGCATTACAGCTGCCGAAAAGTGGGTTCCTCTGTCGCTGTCCACTGTTTCTCCTGGCAGGCCGAAACGCCTGAAAACGTGGTTTAGCAAAAAACGTACGTGGTTTCCGATGTGTCATTGGTCGCCAGCAGGCACTCCACCCACTTTGTAAATGAGCAAGACACTTTGAGGAGATACTTGTTGCCTCTGGCTGAACTGGCAACTGGGCCGACCCAGTCGATCTGGATCGAGCTCCAGGGGTAAGACACACCCTTGTGTTGCAGGGGTGCTCTGTGAAGTGGCTTGGAGGGTTGAAACTGGCAGCAAACTAGTCACCCCTCACGTATTGTGCCACGTCTTGTTCCATGTGAGGCAAGTAGGCCACATGTCGCAATGTTTCACATGTAGCCTTGACCCCCCTATGGCCTCCACATGGCTCGTCGTGGGCATGGGCTATCATCACCCCCCTCTGTGTTTTAGGAACCACCCACCTTCGAGCGGTGTCGGTTTCTGAAACATACACCAGTAGGTCGTCTACAAGTGTGAGATGCTGTTTAGTTGCGTACAGCGAACGCAAGTCGTGTGAACCTGCCAAAGCCAGTTCGGACACTGGGTGGTTGACAGGATCTGACAGGAATGCCATCAAAGTGGCGAGGGACTCATCTTAGTGTTGCATTGCTACCAGATTGCTATTCAGGAATGAATGCGTTAGCAACACATTATGTTCGCGCAAAGACATTTTTTTTATGGTGCTACATGGCTACGTGTTACCGCAGACACCATAGCTTCCTCAGTGGTTTTTTCGTCTCGAGCATCAAACACCCAAGGGGTGCCGTGAATTGCACCGGATTTCACCATGCTGTCGGCATGGTCGTTGCCAAGTTTGTCATGAAAAGGTGATTTGGACTGTACCTTGACTTTCTTCCAATACACGTGTATGTGATGTTTGGTGATGTCATCACAGGCTAGGATGATCTCTTTGTTTTTCACCTCTTTACCACTTGAAGTAGTCATGTGCTTTTGTTTCCAAAACAGCAAGTGGCATAAGAAGGTGAGTCTCGTGTACTCTCGCGTAGTAGTGCAGATCGCCAGTTCTGACAATTCATGTTTCACCACTGTTTGCAGGGTGATCAGCACACCAGCCAGTCTTGAAGTGGTTTGCACGGAATGTCGCTGTGCCATACCAATCCCACCCCAGCTTGCAAGTGGTCTAGATGGTGGTAAGAACAGGCATCTACAAATGCCATCGGCATTTCAAGACACACGTTCTCTTCGAAGTAGTGATGGTTTGAAGGCAATGGCGGAGCGATGTCACGCGGGGGTGGTGCCGAGTCCGTTGGTGACATGTTTCTATGATCACCTTTTGTCCACCGACATAACTGGTGAAGTGTTTGATTGCCCAGACTGTCGACAGCAGCACTTTTTCAGTCTGAATATTTGTGTTCACCAGGGTTGAGGGTTTTGCTCATGTTTTTGGTACAACCCAGCACTAAGGCAGTGCTCTGAGAAACCGACTCAAAAAATCATGTCTTGTCTTTGTTGGGGTATACCAGGCAGGGTGCCTTGCAAAGCTGGTTTTTCAAAGAAGCCACAGCTTCGTTGTGAGTGACATCCCAAACAAATGGGGTGACTTTCTGAAGAAGACGAGTCAACGGTTTTGACAAGTCAGCGTAGTTTTCGATGAATTGACGTGAGTAATTACATACTCCCAAGAAGCTGCGCACCTTGTGAAGGTTTGTAGGTGTTTTGATGTTGCGGATTGCTTGCATTCGTAGTTTACCTTGGTCCTGCTTGTTCGAGAAAGAGAAAGCCAACTTGTGTTGGTCACAAGGTTCCAGAAACCATTAGCCACATTAGATGGTGGAGAAGCACTTGGTGTTTGCCACCTTTGGCAACTCTTGGTCTAGCTGTGTCATGGGCCAACGAGACAACGGAACCAGTTTGTTGAGTTATAGTCAACGGTAAGAGGCCATTTACCCGTTGGCTTTAGAACGGGCCACACAGGAGCGCTGTACATAATGTTACATTCTCTGATTATCCGTTTAGCTAATAAGGAATCGATAATCTCTTGTACTGCTGCGTATGCTGCGAGTGGGATTTTGTATTGTCTAACAAACGTAGGAGTTGCTCCGGGTGGCGTACGAAAACGCACCACATAGATACCCGTAACCCCGCAATCCAGTGAGTCTGTTGACCAGATCTCACTGTGTTTGTTAAACAATTCCCTCAACTGATGGTGTTCAGTGTCATTGACAAGAGCATCAGCCTCCGACAGTAGATGTATTACCTGTGCATGGAAACCAGGATATGGTGACATTGCATAGGTCTTCATCAGGTGGTGATGGCATGTCACTTTTTGGAGAGTCATCGGTTGTTACCGCACAAGAGTGTACTTCGTATGCAGGAGGAGACGCGATATCATCCTCCGTGATGATGGAGTATATTAACAGGTTGCTGTCAGAAGCTTGAAAGTTGATGTGTCGTCAAGTGGCAATATGGGAGTGCGATTGCTTTTGACTGACAAGTAAACAGCGTACCTCCCTCTCAATCTAGGTCTAGGGAGGACGGAAGAGGCCCAATCACGGGAACGACCAGTTCAAAATCACAGAAGGAGTAATCGATCAATGTTCCTAGTTGAGTGTGCCGAGAAATGGAAATATCCGCTTGAGTCAGATTTTGTACCAGGAGGTAAGTGGATCTAGCGGTTAGTTTCAACAGCGGGTTGCCATTGATAGTTAGCCCCAGGTCGAATAGTTGCGGATAGGGTTTGGAAGAACGCAGTGTTGCCTTCCATCCGATATCCGGGCGCCAGGTTCAGTCTTACAGAAACCTCTGTGGTTCTTGCCGGAATCAACATAGCGGACTCAGTTATCACCTTGCAAGCTTCAGGAATAGTCTGCCCGGATGTCATTCACACTGGGTTGAAAGACAAGGCATGTTGGTTTGGCTGCGCCAAAGACCAAAGAACTTTGTGTATGGTATTGAGTTTCACACCCAATCTTACCAAAATGTCCGCACCCACATAGACTGTATGTGGGAGGTCCGCGACAACCAGTGGGTAGTGAGATACTTCCCTGGTTCCAATGCAGATCGATAGCGCACACACCCCTATTGCGGTGAGCGTCATCTGGGGAGTCGTTCCCAGTGGAAATTTAAACGTTTTCGGCACAAGGGGATGGCAGTTAGCCGTTTTCAAAATTTCGTTGACCATTTCCAAACTGATTGCGGATTTTTCTGGACAGATTGCCAGTCTGGCATCCTCAACCATAGTGCCGTTTAGGCACACGCCCCCTATCAGAGGAGGACGGTAAGTGTCGGGTGGTGAGTCACCCAAGCTACACAGGAAAACCTCATGTTCGGTAAAGTTCCGAGTTGAACTAACCTTGTCATTTGCCAGCAATGGCGGGTGCGTCAGATGCTGACGTCGAACCCCGTTGTTGCACAATGTATGGCAGGTAGCCTTGGAAGAATGCGGTGAAGTCAACGGAGTTGGCATAGGTATTTGTGACCAGATTTGATTGGTTTTCCAATCCATTAGTGGTACCAAACGGTCAATTAAATCGATCCCAATCAGCATCCGTTCGATTTCAATGCTAGTCACATACACGGGGTGGATCAGTGACACTCTTTCGAGGTTGAGTTTAAGTAGGAGACGTTTGGTTTGGTTAGGGGCGAGGTAACTTGAGTGAAGCCTCGAAGATTCGTATCGCAATGTTCCGTTTTCAACCAAGGTTTTGCAGGGTCCACTACCCTTTTTAGTTCATCCAGCAAGGTTTCGGATATGAGGGAAATTGTCGAACACGAATCTATCAGAGCGTGACAGGTCAAACAGTCCTCCAGGACTGTTCTAAGGAATTGCTTGTTCGAGTTGATTTTTCTCGTCATATCCCCAACATAATGGAGTGGGTTGGGAGAACGGAGCGGTTTGTAATTTGTGTCGATTTCCAAGACAGATAAGTCACCTACTTGATCCAGTGGGTTTTCTATCGGAATGGGAGAGGAATCATCTGTTGCAAAGCTGCTTATCTTGTGCATCTTCCCATCCGTATCCAAGTCTGTAGACAAAACCTGCGGGCTTGTGTCTAGAACGAGCAGTTCCTGGACAGGGATTTGAGAGGAGGCGGGGGGTAATGGAAATGTTGCGTCCTCTCGAATTGCATGAGTTTCAGTGGACTTGGTTTCCAACAATTTTATGCCTAGATTTCTTACGATGCAGTACATCTCTTATCAGAGCTTCTAGATAATTTTGGTTAGCATTTAGATCATTGTTGAACACTTTGTTGCCCTTGTTACGCTTGTTACCCTTAGGTCCTGACCCTTCGTGAGAGTTAGGCGCAGGGGCATGTCGGCTAGGTTGATCTCTACGGGACCTGTTAGATTGGGGACGATCATTGTGGCTATTGTTACGGCGGTGGTTGTCGGGATGGTGGTTGCGTGGTTGCCACACCCTTTGATCGTCATATTTTACCGCACATGTCCCCGATGCAGCACCTTCTAATTCATGTGATGGTTCACGCCTAAGCTCGAAAGTCGTGGTGTCCGGGCTCTCAGCCCGGCTTGCTTTTGATGCTTCAAAAGCGATACTTGCAAGTTCTCGGAGCGTCGAGATTGGCAACCCCACGTGGGCAGTAGGGACCAAGTAGTAAATGAAGTTGGGAGACATGTTTGACAGGAATAGTTTAAATGGTAATAGATCTTCCATTCCGGTTTCAGTGAGCATGCCGAAGTAAGCTGAACAAAGCCGGTGATAGTAGGCTTGTAGGCTCATTATCGAGCTTGTCTGATATTGTTAGCCAATGAGCTATCGTGTTTGCGAGTCGCAGAACCATTGAATTCTATTTTCAAAACCGTGGCAAGTTTAGCACAGTCGTTTTGCACGTATTGTTCTGGTAGACAGATGAACCTTGTCACGTGTCTGTTGTATGTTCGCTTCAAAAGGTAGATTCTGTCTGCATTCGTAGTGTTTGGGTAGCCATCCAAGGCGTCCTCTATGTCTGCTCTATGTCTCTATGTCTCAGTGTCGTTTAGCTTTCCTGGAACGGGGTCAAAGAGACAGATGTTTTTGACGATTTTGTCAAGGCGATCCCTGCCAAGTGCGCGGTGGGCATCTGCACTCTCCCGTGGGGAATTGTGGGCCGAAAGGCCAAGAGGAAAAGTCAAACTGTGGTTGTGTTGACCCTAATGCCCAAGAGAAAGAGCCTGAAATCTCCGGTCATCTACATTTCCTCGGTCTCTGAGCTCCGGATGTGAGCTAGGTTGCTTGGTTTGGTTGTCCTGAGATAGCGCGTGACTGTTCTGGAGTTCCTCCAGATGATACCTACGGGTGGTGTTCTGCTGCATCGCAGAGTCCACCTGGGAGTTGGGGGTGTTTATTTTAGACATGTAGGTGTCGCCCTTGCTCCGCTCGGCCTCATACTTATCTGTCATGGTTTTGCAGTGAGAGGTCTCGAGTGTGGAGTGAGAGATCCAATGATGCGATGTCCTCTTTTTGTTTAGAGGTCACCTTTTCCAACTTTCTCACCTGGTCTTTCTCATCCTTCATTAAATCAGCGACTTCAATGAGTTCTGCTGTTTTGTCCTCCAACTTGGTCATTGTGTTCATTAACTGATCGTCTTTGGTCTGCAGCTTTTGTGTTCCTTTAGAATACGGACTTGGTCAAGAGTTTGTTGGCGTTCTTTATACGTGTTAGACAGATCTTCCAATTTATCTGTCCTCACACACAGTTCCTCGGCTAGCAGTAGCAGTAGTAGTGTCTCCACCTGTGCCTTGAACTCCCCAGCTTCCTGCTCGTGCCTCTGCTGGGCACTGAGGTACTGGTGCACTGTCCATCTCTGCTGGTTGGCATAGTTGAGGGCTAAACTGGAGAGAACCTTTACCAGGCCTCTGCCTGATGGTCTATTTTGAAGAGCATCTGTCGAAATCTAACATTTCCAGCCCCTTGGCGTAGTTAGGATTTGCATCGTTGCTGAGGTCAGCGATCAATCTTTCCGTGGGTGAAGGTCCACTGATTAGAGGGGAAATGGGTGGAAACCCATTTGATGGATTGCTCATTGTTATGATTATCAGTTATTTCAATTTATGTAATGGTTGGGTTTTTGAGTTGGAGGCTGCAAACACGATTTAACTCAGTTTGTAAACGTCAATGAATCATCAAGACTGGGTCAGTAATGTGAGTTGGTTATTACTGAACTTGCCAAAACAGATTTAATTGATTACTGGATTACTGGTGATTCTTCACCACCGGAGGTCACTTTTAACACAAGCTAAAATCGACCAGGTACCAGTGAAGGTAGAATTTCACAATGCTGTAAAAAGGTCTCCCTAAACACAATTAAGCTGGTAAAACAGATTTAATTTATTAATCAATTTGAATGATTAGTCAACCCTGTATAGGCTACAGGAATTAGCTTTAATTAACCTGTTGAATATAGGGGTCATTTTTTTTTTTTTTAGAAAAATAACATTCCCAAAGTAAACGGGCTATTTTCCAGGACCAGAAAATAGAATATGCATATAATTGACAGCTTAGGATAGAAAACCGTCAAAAATTTCCGAAACTGTAAAGATATCGTCTGTGAGTATAACAGAACTGATATTGCAGGCTGTCACGTTCTGACCTTTATTTCCGTTGTTTTGTATTTATTTAGTATGGTGAGTTGGGTGGGCAGTCTATGTTTGTTTTTCTATGATTTGGGGATTTGTATGTTTCTGCCTAGTATGACTCTCAATCAGAGGCAGGTGTCATTAGTTGTCTCTGATTGGGAATCATACTTAGGTAGCCTGGGTTGCACTGTTTGTTTGTGGGTGATTGTCTATGCTAGTTGCTTGTGTCAGCACAGGTCTCATTTGTAGCTTCACGGTCGTTATTGGTTTATTGTTTTTGTATGCAGTGTTCAGGACTTTCTTTAATTAAATATTCACTATGAACACATACCACGCCGCATTTTGGTCCTCTGATCCTTCTCGCCTCTTCAGATGAAGAGGAGGAAGACCGTGACACAGGCAAAAGAATGAGAAAAATCCAATCAGGAACGCAGCGGTTTCTAAATAAAAGTCCCTTCCTGTGCTTCCCCATTGAGCAGTGAATGGGATATCAATGAGATTACATTTTCTACCCTAAACTGTCAATTATATGCAAATTCTAGCATCTGGTACTGAAAAATAGCCTGTTTACTTTGGGAACTTTATTTTTCCAAAAATAAAAATAGTGCCCCCTAGCTTCAAGAGGTTATTAAGAACACATTCTTATTTTCAATGACGGCCTAGGAACTGTGGATTAACTGCCTTGTTCAGGGGCAGAACGACAGATTTTCACCTTGTCAGCTCAGGGGTTCCAATCTTGCAACCGCACAGTTAACTATTCCAACGCTCTAACAATTGCACTCCACGAGTAGCCTGTCTGTTACGCGAATGCAGTAGAAGCCAAGGTAAATTGCTAGCTAGCATTAAACTTATCTCATAAAAACAATCAATCAATCATTAGCACTAGTTATAACTACTAATCCAGTTTAGCAGGCAATATTAACCAGGTGAAATTGTCATTCCTCTTGCGTTCATTGCTTGCAGAGTCAGGGTATATGCAACAGTTTGGGCTGCCTGACTCATTGCGAACTAATTTGCCAGAATTTTACGTAATCATGACATACATTAGATAAAATACCGAACGGTTCCGTATTTCACTGAAATAATAAACGTTTTGTTTTTTCGAAATGATAGTTTCCGGATTTGATCATATTTCTGTGTGTTATTATGTTATAATTAAGTCTGATTTGATAGAGCAGTCTGACTGAGCAGCAGCATGCCCGTAATTATTCATTCAAACAGCACTTTTGTGCGTTTTCTCAGCAGCTCTTCGCAAGCACAGCGCTGTTTATGACTTCAAGCCTATCAGCCTAATGGCTGGTGTAACCAATGTAGAATGGCTAGCTAGTTAGCTGGGTGTGCGCTAATACTGTTTCAAACATCACTCACTTTTAGAAATTGGAGTAGTTAGTCCCCTTGCGCTGCGAGGGCCGAAGCTTTTGTGGAGCGATGGGTAACGGTGCTTCGAGTGTGGCTGTTGTCGATGTGTTCCTGGTTCGAGCCCAGGTAGGGGCGAGGAGAGGGACGGAAGCTATACTGTTACACTGGCAATACTAAAGTGCATATAAGAACATCCACTAGTCAAAGGTATATGAAATACAAATGGTATAGAGAGAAATAGTCCTATAAATACTATATTAACTACAACCTAAAACCTCTTACCTTGGAATATTGAAGTCTCATATTAAAAGGAACCATCAACTTTCATATGTTCTCATGTTTTGAGGAAGGAACTTAAACGTTAGCTTTTTTACATGGCACATATTACTTTCTTCTCCAACACTTTGTTTTTGCATTATTTAAACCAAATTGAACATGTTTCATTATTTAGTAGAGGCTAAATTGATTTCATTGATGACATTAAGTTAAAATAAGTGTTAATTCAGTATTGTTGTAATTGTCATTATTGAAAATAAATAAATAAATACAATCGGCCGATTAATCGGTATCTGCCTTTTTGGTCCTCCAATGATCTGTATCGGTATCGGCGTTGAAAAATCATAATCGGTTGACCTCTAGTTGAGAGATAATCTGTAGGGTTGTGGTCTCCTGTAACCTGACCTGATCAGGAAAGTCATGACAACTCACATACACAGTAACACACTCACATGCATGCAAACACTCACATACACAGTAACACACTCACATGCATGCAAAAACGTACACACAACATATACGTATATAGAAACAGAACATGGTTTCTAGCATCGTCCATTAGCTGCCTAAAGTTTTCCATCTCTCTCTCATAAACTACTTTCCATACTAGCATATTACTTAGAATGCACCTCCAATGTATTCCTTCATTTTAAGCCACTAGCTGGTTCTCCCCTTACTGACGTCAGCTCTTTGTGTGGCTTCAGCTCTCTGATTTAATGACATTCAGATCAGCTATCAGCTATCAGCTCTCTGCCTCAGTATTCTATCAAAACCACTGCTATAACACACCCTGCGGTGGAAATTAGATGGAGCTGGTGTTCTGGGATTCTTAGTCCCCTGGATTGAGCTGAAGACTCCTGTTGAATCATGGGTATCCAAGACAGCTAACGGCAGGTCATTGCGATCTCAGCTCTAACGAGTATGGGCCGTGCCTTTTTTCGTGTGTGTGTGTGTGTGTGTGTGTGTGTGTGTGTGTTCGCACGCGCTGGGTGTTCCGGAGGCCGACTCTGAGGAGCCAGATCTAATGAAGTGTTTTAAATATGCTGATGATGGTTTTCCCCTGAGACCAACATCACTGTGAACACTGCGAGATTGAGATTGTGGGAGTTAGGAGAAAGGACGAGAGAAAGCGAGACAGAGTGTGGGGCTGGAGTGGGGAAGAGGCAGATGGAGAAAAGAGAGAGGATAGGGTGTGGCCATCTGGGAGTGAGTTTGGAGCTCTCTGATTGTTTGTCTCTGTCCCTACACATCTCTGTCCCCTCCTCTAATTGTCCGCCTGGTGTTTCCTCAAACTGAAATAATCTCCAAGCAGCCATCTGCGCCATGTCCTCATCCCGCCCCACCCTGTTCCACCCCTTTACCAGACTCCCACAACCCACCCTCTTCCACCCCTTTACCAGACTCCCACATCCCACCCTCTTCCACCCCTTTACCAGACTCCCACATTCCACCCTCTTGCACCCCTTTACCAGACTCCCACAACCCACCCTGTTCCACCCCTTTACCAGACTCCCACATCCCACCCTCTTCCACCCCTTTACCAGACTCCCACAACCCACCCTGTTCCACCCCTTTACCAGACTCCCACAACCCACCCTGTTCCATCCCTTCACCAGACTCCCACATCCCACCCTCTTCCACCGAATAGCATCGAATAGTCCCCGCGATATGCAACTGTTCAGGGAAGTCAGGAACCAATACACGCAGTCAGTCAGGAAAGCTTAGGCCAGCTTCTTCAGGCAGAAGTTTGCATCCTGTAGCTCCAACTCCCAAAAGTTCTGGGACATTGTGAAGTCCATGGAGAACAAGAGCACCTCCTCCCAGCTGCCCACTGCACTGAGGCTAGGTAA
Organism: Oncorhynchus gorbuscha; assembly: GCF_021184085.1. Classification (NCBI taxonomy): domain Eukaryota; kingdom Metazoa; phylum Chordata; class Actinopteri; order Salmoniformes; family Salmonidae; genus Oncorhynchus; species Oncorhynchus gorbuscha. Next base: position 13,705,562 of record NC_060183.1, on the reverse strand, counting down.
CACAGTCACCACCGATAAATCCATGATTATCGAAAACTTCAAGAAGCATTTCTCAACGGCTGGCCATGCCTTCCGCCTGGCTACTCCAACCTCGGCCAACAGCTCCGCCCCCCTTCCCCCCGCAGCTCCTCGCCCAAGCCTCTCCAGGTTCTCCTTTACCCAAATCCAGATAGCAGATGTTCTGAAAGAGCTGCAAAACCTGGACCCGTACAAATCAGCTGGGCTTGACAATCTGGACCCTCTATTTCTGAAACTATCTGCCGCCATTGTCGCAACCCCTATTACCAGCCTGTTCAACCTCTCTTTCATATCGTCTGAGATCCCCAAGGATTGGAAAGCTGCCGCAGTCATCCCCCTCTTCAAAGGGGGAGACACCCTGGACCCAAACTGTTACAGACCTATATCCATCCTGCCCTGGCTATCTAAGGTCTTTGAAAGCCAAGTCAACAAACATGTCACTGACCATCTCGAATCCCACCGTAACTTCTCCGCTGTGCAATCTGGTTTCTGAGCCGGTCACGGGTGCACCTCAGCCACACTCAAGGTACTAAAAGATATCATAACCGCCCTCGATTAAAGACAGTACTGTGCAGCCGTCTTCATCGACCTTGCCAAGGCTTTCGACTCTGTCAATCACCATATTCTTATCGGCAGACTCAGTAGCCTCGGTTTTTCGGATGACTGCCTGCCTTGGTTCACCAATTACTTTGCAGACAGAGTTCAGTGTGTCAAATCGGAGGGTATGCTGTCCGGTCCTCTGGCAGTCTCTATGGGAGTGCCACAGGGTTCAATTCTCGGGCCGACTCTTTTCTCTGTATATATCAATGATGTTGCTCTTGCTGCGGGTGATTCCCTGATCCACCTCTACGCAGACGACACCATTCTATATACTTTCGGCCCGTCATTGGACACTGTGCTATCTAACCTCCAAACGAGCTTCAATGCCATACAACACTCCTTCCCTGGCCTCCAACTGCTCTTAAACGCTAGTAAAACCAAATGCATGCTTTTCAACCGATCGCTGCCTGCACCCGCATGCCCGACTAGCATCACCACCCTGGATGGTTCCAACCTTGAATATGTGGACATCTATAAGTACCTAGGTGTCTGGCTAGACTGCAAACTCTCCTTCCAGACTCATATCAAACATCTCCAATTGAAAATCAAATCAAGAGTCGGCTTTCTATTCCGCAACAAAGCCTCCTTCACTCACGCCGCCAAGTTTACCCTAGTAAAACTGACTATCCTACCGATCCTCGACTTCGGCGATGTCATCTACAAAATGGCTTCCAACACTCTACTCAGAAAAATGGATGCAGTTTATCACAGTGCCATCCTTTTTTTCACTAAAGCACCTTATACCACCCACCACTGCGACTTGTATGCTCTAGTCGGCTGGCCCTCGCTACATATTCGTCGCCAGACCCACTGGCTCCAGGTCATCTACAAGTCCATGCTAGGTAAAGCTCCGCCTTATCTCAGTTCACTGATCACGATGGCAACACCCATCCGTAGCACGCGCTCTAGCAGGTGTATCTCACTGATCATCCCTAAAGCCAACACCTCATTTGGCCGCCTTTCATTCCAGTACTCTGCTGCCTGTGACTGGAACAAATTGCAAAAATCGCTGAAGTTGGAGACTTTTATCTCCCTCACCAACTTCAAACATCAGCTATCTGAGCAGCTAACCGATTGCTGCAGCTGTACATAGTCTATTGGTAAATAGTCCACCCATTTTCACCCACCTCATCCCCAAACTGTTTTTATTTATTTACTTTTTCTGCTCTTTTGCACACCAATATCTCTACCTGTACATGACCATCTGATCATTTATCACTCCAGTGTTAATCTGCAAAATTGTAATTATTCGCCTACCTCCTCATGCCTTTTGCACACATTGTATATAGACTCCCCTTTTTTTCTACTGTGTTATTGACTTGTTAATTGCTTACTCCATGTGTAACTCTGTGTTGTCTGTTCACACTGCTATGCTTTATCTTGGCCAGGTCGCAGTTGCAAATGAGAACTTGTTCTCAACTAGTCTACCTGGTTAAATAAAGGTGAAATAAAAAATAAAATAAAAACTTTACCAGACTCCCACATCCCACCCTCTTCCACCCCTTCACCAGACTCCCACATCCCACCCTCTTCCACCCCTTTACCAGACTCCCACAACTCACCCTGTTCCACCCCTTTACCAGACTCCCACATCCCACCCTCTTCCACCCCTTTACCAGACTCCCACAACTCACCCTGTTCCACCCCTTTACCAGACTACCACATCCCACCCTCTTCCACCCCTTTACCAGACTCCCACAACCTACCCTGTTTCACCCCTTTACCAGACTCCCACAACTCACCCTGTAACACCCCTTTACCAGACTCCCACATCCCACCCTCTTCCACCCCTTTACCAGACTCCCACAACCTACCCTCTTCCACCCCTTTACCAGACTCCCACAACCTACCCTCTTCCACCCCTTTACCAGACTCCCACAACCTACCCTCTTCCACCCCTTTTCCAGACTCCCACAAGCTACCCTGTTCCACCCCTTTACCAGACTCCCACATCCCACCCTCTTCCACCCCTTTACCAGACTCCCACAACCCACCCTGTTCCACCCCTTTACCAGACTCCCACAACTCATCCTGTTTTACCCCTTTACCAGACTCCCACATCCCACCCTCTTCCACCCCTTTACCAGACTCCCACAACTCACCCTGTTCCACCCCTTTACCAGACTCCCACAACTCACCCTGTTCCACCCCTTTACCAGACTCCCACAACTCACCCTGTTCCACCCCTTTACCAGACTCCCACATCCCACCCTCTTCCACCCCTTTACCAGACTCCCACATCCCACCCTCTTCCACCCCTTTACCAGACTCCCACATCCCACCCTCTTCCACCCCTTTACCAGACTCCCACAACTCACCCTGTTCCACCCCTTTACCAGACTCCCACAACTCACCCTGTTCCACCCCTTTACCAGACTCACACAACTCACCCTGTTCCACCCCTTTACCAGACTCACACAACTCACCCTGTTCCACCCCTTTACCAGACTCACACAGCTCACCCTGTTCCACCCCTTTACCAGACTCCCACATCCCACCCTCTTCCACCCCTTTACCAGACTCCCACAACTCACCCTGTTCCACACCTTTACCAGACTCCTTCTCAGCTCCACTACTTTCCTTGCCAACTTGTCAATGCTTAATATCCCCCAAAACACTAATTTAACAAAACACTGTCATATTCACAGACAAAATGCACATTTAACAAAACACAGTCCCCTTGAACATACGGTGTGTGTGTGATTGTGTGTGAGCGTGCTTATGTGTGTGTCTGTACTGTCTATGTGTGTGTGTGTGCGTGTGATTCCATCAATCCTCCAGTCCAGCAGGGGTCAATGTGACCCAGAGAGAGGAGCCGTGTCATAGCTCTTCTGTGACAGGTGAAATAGGTCGGGACAGATGGTCACAGCTAAGGCGGCCCTCTGTACACCTGCCACACATACACACACATACACACACACATGCACGCAAACGCACGAACGCGCGCACACACACACACACACACACACACACACACACACACACACACACACACACACACACACACACACACACACACACACACACACACACACACACACACACACACACACACACACACACACACACACACACACACAAAATTGCATTGTGGGTGTTAAGACACAGCTGCTGTTGCCTCTCCCAATAACAGCCTTTAATCTGTCCCTCAGAGCTCTGTGTGTGTGTGTGTGTGTGTGTGTGTGTGTGTGTGTGTGTGTGTGTGTGTGTGTGTGTGTGTGTGTGTGTGTGTGTGTGTGTGTGTGTGTGTGTGTGTGTGTGTGTGTGTGTGTGTGTGTGTGTGTGTGTGTGTGTGTGTGTGTGTGTGTGTGTGTGTGTGTGTGTGTGTGTGTGTGTGTGTGTGTGTGTAATCTGTCGCTGAGAGCAGAAGAAGACAGTGGTTGTTGGTTGGTGACGTCAGGACAGAAATAGAGAGGTGCAAGTCAGATTTGAAAGCAGCATTCAGCTCATCTGTGGATATAAATAAACTCTTCTCCTGTCTGGTCGATGTTTGTCTGGTCTAGTCCTGACGGGACGTTGTTGGACGAGAAGCCAGAGGTGTCTTAATACCACAATCCTACGTCTGTAGCCCCACCGGCATACCTGTTCTACGTCTGGGTACCTTACATAGAAACGTTAATAAACTACAGTTTTGAAACAAGTGACAACAGACCTAACACAGACAAGACCTCTGGGAGTGGGTAGGTATTATTACTGGCACTCTACAGTACTGCAGTGTAGGATCCTTGTTAAATCACAACCCCTTGACAGAAACATTGATTGGCATTTCTAAGCATCTGTTGCCATTGGTATAAACTGTCATAAAGTGCCATAAAGTGTCATCAGGGGTGCAGCGTATAGTTTGCCAGCGACAGAAACATTACAGCTGAAGTCAGTCAGGACTCCACTGTGTGTTTGTGTGTGCGCGTGTGTGTGTGTTTGTGTGTGCGTGTGTGTGTGTGTTTGTGTGTGCGTGTGTGTGTCAGAGATGGTATATTTGGCATAAACATGGAGACAAGGAACATTTTCCTTAAGGAGCAACCCATCAGTGCAATTACTGTCAAATAATGACACCTCAGCCCTGTGTGTGTGTGTTTCTCTGTTTGTGTGTGTTTCTCTGTTTGTGTGCATACGTGTGTGTGTGTGTGTGTGTGTGTGTGTGTGTGTGTGCATGCTTGTGTGCATGTATGGAACCAGTAGTTGACTAACTTTCTGTGTAGAGATGGTATTGTCTCTGTTGAGAGTTTCATTGTCTATGATCTCAGTATTGTGACGCCATTTCCGGTTACAACTTGCAGACTTGTTTACATGTTGCTGTGCGTTTTGTTGCCAACCTTACTTTGCTACCTGACAACTTTACGGTTTTTACTTTTTAATTACCGTTTATATTTTTAGTTTTTCCCTCACTCAACTTTTTTTTCTGGACATGGTTCGTCAGGACCTCCAACAGCCGAAGCTAAGTAGTAACATTAACATGATGCCTTCTAATTGAAGTCGCTGTACTCATAATATACAGGAGAACGATCGCCTTACGGCGAGGATAGCTGTGCTACAAGCCCAGCTTCAGACGCAATCGTTAGGCAAGGGTAATTTCAGTGTAGGAAAGTATGAAACAGCGTCTGTGCCACCAGGAAGTACAGATAGTAGTATAAATCCCCTCGTAGGGTCCCTGCAGCCGGATAACTTTCTCATGGTTGCTGGAGGGAAATGCTGTAGGAATCAGAGGCTGAGCCTTCTCTTGTCTTTACTCCTCCCGTTACGGTGTCTGAGACGCCGAAGCTTCCCACCATTAGCTCTGACAAATTGAAAACTCTAGTCATTGGCGACTCCATTACCCGCAGTATTAGACTTAAAACGAATCATCCAGCGATCAAAACTGGCGAGTGTAGAGAGTATAGAGATATTGTTATCCACGTCGGCACCAACAATGTTAGGATGAAACAGTCAGAGGTCACCAGCGCAACATAGCGTCAGCATGTAAATCAGCTAGAAAAGATGTGTCGGCATCGAGTAATTGTCTCTGGCCCCCTCCCAGTTAGGGGGAGTGATGAGCTCTACAGCAGTCTCAAAACTCAATCGCTGGTTGAAAACTGTTTTCTGCCCCTCCCAAAAGATAGAATTTGTAGATAATTGTCCCTCTTTCTGGGATTCACCCACAAACAGGACCAAGCCTGGCCTGCTGAGGAGTGACGGACTCCATCCTAGCTGGCCTCCATCCTATCTTACCTACCAACATAGACACGGCTCTAACTCCTCTAGCTCCACAATGAAATAGGGTGCAGGCCAGGCAGCAGGCTATTAGCCAGCTTGCCAGCATAGTAGAGTCTTCCACTAGCACAGTCAGTGTAGTCAGCTCAGCTATCCCCATTGAGACCGTGTCTGTGCCTCGACCTAGGTTGGGCAAAACTAAACATAGCGGTGTTCGCCTCAGCAATCTCACTAGGCTAAAGACCTCCTCCATTCCTGTCATTATTGAAAGAGATCGTGATACCTCACAACTCAAAATAGGGCTACTTAATGTTAGATCCCTTACTTCAAAGGAAATTATAGTCAATGAACTAATCACTGATCATAATCTTGATGTGATTGGCCTGACTGAAACATGGCTTAAGCCTGATGAATTTACTGTGTTAAATGAGGCCTCACCTCCTGGCAACACTAGTGACCATATCCCCCGTGCATCCCACAAAGGTGGAGGTGTTGCTAACATTTACGATAGCACATTTCAATTTACAAAAAGAAAAACGACGTTGTCGTCTTTTGAGCTCTAGTCATGAAATCTACTGTACTCACTTTTTATTGCTACTGTTTACAGGCCTCCTGGGCCATATACAGTGTTCCTCATTGAGTTCCCTGAATTCCTATCGGACCTTGTAGTCATAGCAGTGTCGGGATACGAAACCTTCAGCCCCGCCCCTTGGCCGGCAGTGGGGCTGCTAGAGGTGGTTAGCGTCCCGTTCCCTGGATTGGACAGGGCACTATAGATACTTCAGGTTATCTCGGTATAACCAGGACCACTCGCGTAGCCCTGCCTCTCTCTCTATGTCGAAGCGTTGTCCGCGTGGAGAGGTCTTTTGCCTTGTCACTCTCAACGGTCTAGCTCTAGCTGGGATGTGTGAACCCCACCTTTATCCTCTAGACTCTTTGCTTCACCACTAATTGGTCCTTGAGTTGTTATTAAGCACTAGTCCTACCAGTCTCTATATGATTTCCCTGTGGTTGAGTATTTCCCCTCTGTGATGTATCTAGTTTAAAGTGTGAAGACCTTTAGTCAACTTAGTCTCACTACTCTGCCCGTCGGCTATGTATCGCTTGGAAAATAAAACTTAGATAGATCGATAAGACAATTAAATGAATCACTACTGGACACACCTTCCTCCTTGTCTTTTAATGGTAATTAATTCTGTCATAGAGCATTGATCCCCGTTTCCAGTGTCCCGGTAGCGGGGAGTGTCAGAGTTGTGCCGTTAACTGTCTTTGAGAGAAACTTTTACTCGAGAGAAAACCGTTTATTTTTGAAAAAACTCTGTTTTTTTGTCTTTTACAATCAAACACACTTCAAAATACACGATTTGTTACTCGGTCACACACAGCGTTAATCAAAAACATGCAAATGACTTAATGACTCTTATAAAATGCCTGGTACAATGATAACACTTATCTCTATATTAAATGCTTGTAATAGTTATTTAATTACCTTTGAGAGATGACGAGGAGACTCACGAGATCAGGAGCAGAGTTTCAATCGGTCAGAATTTGAGAAATGTAGTTTAGTGTAGAGACTCCCCTCCAACTGCCGAGAGGTTGAATTGGAGTCGTTATTTGAACTAAATTGGATTCAAGTTATATTGAATGAGGAAACTAGAGTTGTTCTTGGTCAACTGATCGTCTACTGATGTTTCACTATCCTCCAACGAAAACCCCCTGGGTTCAGTGTTTAAGTCCTGTCTCGGGATGCCAAACTATTTCCAGATTCTCCTTCTACCGTGGGCGGAGCCAGTTGATACCAGTCAGGTTCTGCTGTTTGGAAGCTTGGTTCTTCAGGGGGTGACATAGTCCAGGCGGGTAGCTCATCCGGTACTGTCAGTTCTTTCATGGGTATTTGTTGAGTCGGGATGAAAGGCGGGTCAGAGGGGAGATCCTTTTTGTGTTCCACTACAGCAGATAATGTTCTAATTTGTGGTGACTTTAATATTCATATGGAAAAGTCCACATACCCACTCCAAAAGGCTTTCGGAGCCATCATTGACTCAGTGGGTTTTGTCCAACATGTCTCTGGACCTTCTCACTGTCACAGTCATACTCTGGACCTAGTTTTGTCCCATGAAATAAATGTTGTGGATCTTAATGTTTTTCCTCATAATCCTGGACTAGCGGACCACCATTTTATTACGTTTGCAATTGCAACAAATAATCCGCTCAGACCCCAACCAAGGAGCATCAAAAGTCGTGCTATAAATTCACAGACAACAGAAAGATTCCTTGATGTCCTTCCAGACTCCCTCGTTTTACCCAAGGACGTCAGGGGACAAAAATCAGTTAACCACCTAACTGAGGAACTCAATTTAACCTTGCGCAATACCCTAGATGCAGTTGCAGCCCTAAAAACTAAAAACAGTTCTCACAAGAAACTAGCTCCCTGGTATACAGAAAATACCCAAGCTCTGAAGCAAGCTTCCAGAAAATTGGACGGAAATGGCGCCACACCAAACTGGAAGTCTTCCGACTAGCTTGGAAAGACCGTACTGTGCAGTATCGAAGAGCCCTCACTGCTTCTCGATCATCCTATTTTTCCAACTTAATTGAGGAAAATAAGAACAATCCCAAATGTATTTTTGATACTGTCGCAAAGCTAACTAAAAAGCAACATTCCCCAAGTGAGGATCGCTTTCACTTCAGCAGAAATAAATTCATGAACTTCTTTGAGGAAAAGATCATGATCATTAGAAAGAAAATTACGGACGCCTATTTAAATCTGCATATTCCTCCAAAGCTCAGTTGTCCTGATTCTGCACAACTCTGCCAGGACCTAGGATCAAAAGAGACACTCAAGTGTTTTAGTACTATATCTCTTGACACAATGATGAAAATAATCTTGGCCTCTAAACCTTCAAGCTGCATACTGGATCCTATTCCAACTAAACCACTGAAAGAGCTGCTTCCTGTGCTTGGCCCTCCTATGTTGAACATAATAAATGGCTCTCTATCCATCGGATGTGTACCAAACTCACTAAAAGTGGCAGTAATATAGCCTCTCTTGAAAAAGCCACACCTTGACCCAGAAAATTTAAAAAACTATCGGCCTATATCGAATCTTCCGTTCCTCTCAAAAAATGTTGAAAAAGCTGTCGCGCAGCAACTCACTGCCTTCCTGAAGACAAACACTGTATACGAAATGCTTCAGTCTGGTTTTAGACCCCATCATAGCACTGAGACTAATGGCATCAGACCCCTTTAATGGCATCTGTCCTCGTGCTCCTAGACCTTGGTGCTGCTTTTGATACCATCGATCAACACATTCTTTTGGAGAGATTGCAAGTTCTGGCCTGGTTTAGATCTTATCTGTCAGAAAGATATCAGTTTGTCTCTGTAAATGGTTTGTCCTTTAACAAATCAACTGTACATTTTGGTGTTCCTCATGGTTCCGTTTTAGGACCACTATTGTTTTCACTATATATTTTACCTTATGTTTCAGACATAAGGAAGTGGATGGCTGTAAACTTTCCACTTTTGAAACTCGGACAAGAAACAAAGAGATCTTCTGTTGAATCTGACAATTAATCTTGATGGTTGTACAGTCGTCTCAAAGAAAACTGTGAAGGACCCTGGCGTTACGCTGGACCCTGATCTCTCATTTGACGAAAACATATCAAGACTGTTTCAAGGACAGATTTTTTCCATCTACGTAACATTGCAAAAATCAGAAACTTTCTGTCCAAAAATGATGCAGAAAATTAATCCATGCTTTTGTTACTTCTAGGTTAGACTACTGCAATGCTCTACTTTCCGGCTACCCGGATAAAGCACTAAATAAACTTCAGGGCTGATTTCAAGGTTTTACTGCTAACCTACAAAGCATTACACGGGCTTGCTCCTACCTATCTTTCTGATTTGGTCCTGCCGAACATACCTACATGTATGCTACGGTCACAAGAAGCAGGCCTCCTAATTGTCCCTAGAATTTCTAAGCAAACAGCTGGAGGCAGGGCTTTCTCCTATAGAGCTAAATTTTTATGGAATGGTCTGCCTACCCAAATCAAATCAAATCAAATCAAATTTTATTTGTCACATACACATGGTTAGCAGATGTTAATGCGAGTGTAGCGAAATGCTTGTGCTTCTAGTTCCGACAATGCAGTAATAACCAACAAGTAATCTAACTAACAATTCAAAAACTACTGTCTTATACACAGTGTAAGGGGATAAGGAACATGTACATAAGGATATATGAATGAGTGATGGTACAGAGCAGCATACAGTAGATGGTATCGAGTACAGTATATACATATGAGATGAGTGTGTAGACAAAGTAAACAAAGTGGCATAGTTAAAGTGGCTAGTGATACATGTGTTACATAAGGATGCAGTCAATGATGTAGAGTACAGTATATACATATGCATATGAGATGAATAATGTAGGGTAAGTAACATTATATAAGGTAGCATTGTTTAAAGTGGCTAGTGATATATTTACATCATTTCCCATCAATTCCCATTATTAAAATGGGTCAGTGTCAATGACAGTGTGTTGGTAGCAGCCACTCAATGTTAGTGGTGGCTGTTTAACAGTCTGATGGCCTTTAGATAGAAGCTGTTTTTCAGTCTCTCGGTCCCAGCTTTGATGCACCTGTACTGACCTCGCCTTCTGGATGATAGCGGGGTGAACAGGCAGTGGTTCGGGTGGTTGATGTCCTTGATGATCTTTATGGCCTTCCTGTAACAACGGGTGGTGTAGGTGTCCTGGAGGGCAGGTAGTTTGCCCCCGGTGATGCGTTGTGCAGTCCTCACTACCCTCTGGAGAGCCTTACGGTTGAGGGCGGAGCAGTTGCCGTACCAGGCGGTGATACAGCCCGCCAGGATGCTCTCGATTGTGCATCTGTAGAAGTTTGTGAGTGCTTTTGGTGACAATTCAGCCTCCTGAGGTTGAATAGGCGCTGCTGCGCCTTCTTCACGACGCTGTCAGTGTGAGTGGACCAATTCAGTTTGTCTGTGATGTGTATGCTGAGGAACTTAAAACTAGCTACCCTCTCCACTACTGTTCCATCGATGTGGATAGGGGGGTGTTCCCTCTGCTGTTTCCTGAAGTCCACAATCATCTCCTTAGTTTTGTTGACGTTGAGTGTGAGGTTATTTTCCTGACACCACACTCCGAGGGCCCTCACCTCCTCCCTGTAGGCCGTCTCGTCGTTGTTGGTAATCAAGCCTACCACTGTTGTGTCGTCCGCAAACTTGATGATTGAGTTGGAGGCGTGCGTGGCCACGCAGTCGTGGGTGAACAGGGAGTACAGGAGAGGGCTCAGAACGCACCCTTGTGGGGCCCCCGTGTTGAGGATCAGCGGGGAGGAGATGTTGTTGCCTACCCTCACCACCTGGGGGCGGCCCGTCAGGAAGTCCAGTACCCAGTTGCACAGGGCGGGGTCGAGACCCAGGGTCTCGAGCTTGATGACGAGCTTGGAGGGTACTATGGTGTTGAATGCCGAGCTGTAGTCGATGAACAGCATTCTCACATAGGTATTCCTCTTGTCCAGGTGGGTTAGGGCAGTGTGCAGTGTGGTTGAGATTGCATCGTCTGTGGACCTATTTGGGCGGTAAGCAAATTGGAGTGGGTCTAGGGTGTCAGGTAGGGTGGAGGTGATATGGTCCTTGACTAGTCTCTCAAAGCACTTCATGATGACGGAAGTGAGTGCTACGGGGCGGTAGTCGTTTAGCTCAGTTACCTTAGCTTTCTTGGGAACAGGAACAATGGTGGCCCTCTTGAAGCATGTGGGAACAGCAGACTGGTATAGGGATTGATTGAATATGTCCGTAAACACACCGGCCAGCTGGTCTGCGCATGCTCTGAGGCGCGGCTGGGGATGCCGTCTGGGCCTGCAGCCTTGCGAGGGTTAACACGTTTAAATGTCTTACTCACCTCGGCTGCAGTGAAGGAGAGACTGCATGTTTCCGTTGCAGGCCGTGTCAGTGGCACTGTATTGTCCTCAAAGCGGGCAAAACAGTTATTTAGTCTGCCTGGGAGCAAGACATCCTGGTCCGTGACTGGGCTGGATTTCATCTTGTAGTCCGTGATTGACTGTAGACCCTGCCACATGCCTCTTGTGTCTGAGCCATTGAATTGAGATTCCACTTTGTCTCTGTACTGACGCTTAGCTTGTTTGATAGCCTTACGGAGGGAATAGCTGCACTGTTTGTATTCCGTCATGTTGCCAGACACCTTGCCCTGATTAAAAGCAGTGGTTCGCGCTTTCAGTTTCACGCGAATGCTGCCATCAATCCACGGTTTCTGGTTAGGGAATGTTTTTATCGTTGCTATGGGAACGACATCTTCGACGCACGTTCTAATGAACTCGCACACCGAATCAGCGTATTCGTCAATATTCCCATCTGACGCAATACGAAACATGTCCCAGTCCACGTGATGGAAGCAGTCTTGGAGTGTAGAGTCAGCTTGGTCTGACCAGCGTTGGACAGACCTCAGCGTGGGAGCCTCTTGTTTTAATTTCTGTCTGTAGGCAGGGATCAGCAAAATGGAGTCGTGGTCAGCTTTTCCGAAAGGGGGCGGGGCAGGGCCTTATATGCGTCGCGGAAGTTAGAGTAACAATGATCCAAGGTTTTACCACCCCTGGTTGCGCAATCGATATGCTGATAAAATTTAGGGAGTCTTGTTTTCAGATTGGCTTTGTTAAAATCCCCAGCTACAATGAACGCAGCCTCCGGATAAATGTTTTCCAGTTTGCAAAGAGTTAAATAAAGTTCGTTCAGAGCCATCGATGTGTCTGCTTGGGGGGGATATATACGGCTGTGATTATAATCGAAGAGAATTCTCTTGGAAGATAATGCGGTCTACATTTGATTGTGAGGAATTCTAAATCAGGTGAACAGAAGGATTTGAGTTCCTGTATGTTTCCTTCATCACACCATGTCCCGTTAGTCATGAGGCATACGCCCCCGCCACTCTTCTTACCAGATAGATGTTTGTTTCTGTCGGCGCGATGCGTGGAGAAACCCGTTGGCTGCACCGCCCTGGATAGCGTTTTCCCAGTAAGCCATGTTTCCGTAAAGCAGAGAACGTTGCAGTCTCTGATGTCCCTCTGGAATGCCACCCTTGCTCGGATTTCATCAACCTTGTTGTCGAGAGACTGGACATTGGCAAGAAGAATACTGGGAAGTGGTGCGCGATGTGCCCTTTTTCGGAGTCTGACCAGAACACCGCCGCGTTTCCCTCTTTTTCGGAGTCGTTTCCTTGGGTCGCTGCATGCGATCCATTCCGTTGTCCTGTTTGTAAGGCAGAACACAGGATCCGCGTCGCGGAAAACATATTCTTGGTCGTACTGATGGTGAGTTGACGCTGATCTTATATTCAGTAGTTCTTCTCGACTGTATGTAATGAAACCTAAGATGACCTGGGGTACTAATGTAAGAAATAACATGTAAAAAAACAAAAAACTGCATAGTTTCCTAGGAACGCGAAGCGAGGCGGCCATCTCAGTCGGCGCCGGAAGTATCTCTCATGTGAGAGACGCAGACTCTGTCTCAACCTTTAAGTCTTTACTGAAGACTCATCTCTTCAGTGGGTCATATGATTGAGTGTAGTCTGACTCAGGAGTGTGAAGGTGAACGGAAAGGCTCTGGAGCAACGAACCGCCCTTGCTGTCTCTGCCTGGCCGGTTCCCCTCTCTCCACTGGAATTCTTTGCCTCTAACACTATTACAGGGGCTGAGTCACTGGCTTACTGGTGCTCTTTCATGCCGTCCCTAGGAGGGTTGCGTCACTTGAGTGGGTTGAGTCACTGACGTGATCTTCCTGTCTGGGTTGGCGCCCCCCAGGATGGTAAGGTGGTGGTTGAAGATATCCCCCTAGTGGTGTGGGGGCTGTGCTTTGGCAAAGTGGGTGTGGTTATATCCTTCCTGTTTGGCCCTGTCCGGGGGTATCATCAGATGGGGCCACAGTGTCTCCTGCCCCCTCCTGTCTCAGCCTCCAGTATTTATGCTGCAGTAGTTTATGTGTCTAGGGTCAGTTTGTTATATCTGGAGTCATATCCAGTGTCCTGTGTGAATTTAAGTATGCTCTCTCTAATTCTCTCTTTCTCTCTTTCTTTCTTTCTCTCGGAGGACCTGAGCCCAAGGACCATGCCTCAGAACTACCTGGCATGATGACTCCTTGCTGTCCCCAGTCCACCTGGCCGTGCTGCTGCTCCAGTTTCAACTGTTCCGCCTGCGGTTATGGAATCCTGACCTGTTCACTGGACATGCTACCTGTCCCAGACCTGCTGTTTTAAACTCTCTAGAGATAGCAGGAGCGGTAGAGATACTCTTAATGTTCGGCTATGAAAAGCAAACTGACATTTACTCCTGAGGTGCTGACTTGCTGCACACTCGAAAACTACTGTGATTATTATTATTTGACCATGCTTGTCATTTATGAATAATTAAACATCTTGGCCATGTTCTGTTATAATCTCCACCCAGCACAGCCAGAAGAGGACTGGCCACCCCTAATAGCCTGGTTCCTCTCTAGGTTTCTTCCTAGGTTTTGGCCTTTCGAGGGAGTTATTCCTAGCCACTGTGCTTCTACACCTGCATTGCTTGCTGTTTGGGGTTTTAGGCTGGGTTTTTGTACAGCACTTTGAGATATCAGCTGATGTAAGAAGGGCTATATAAATACATTTGATTTTAAGAGATGGTATTGTCTCTGAAAACTAATAGAGATGGTATTGTCTCTGTGTAGAGATGGTAGCGTCTCTGTGAAGAGATGGTATTGTCTCTGTGTAGAGATGGTATTGTCTCTGTGAAGAGATGGTATTGTCTCTGTGTAGAGATGGTATTGTCTCTGTGTAGAGATGGTATTGTCTCTGTGTAGAGATGGTATTGTCTCTGTGAAGAGATGGTATTGTCTCTGTGTAGAGATGGTATTGTCTCTGTGTAGAGATGGTATTGTCTCTGTGAAGAGATGGTATTGTCTCTGTGTAGAGATGGTACTGTCTCTGTCTAGAGATGGTACTGTCTCTGAGAAGAGATGGTATTGTCTCTGTGAAGAGATGGTATTGTCTCTGTGTAGAGATGGTATTTTCTCTGTGTAGAGATGGTATTGTCTATGGATATCAATAGAGATGGTATTGTCTCTGTGAAGAGATGGAATTGTATCTTTGTAGAGATGGTATTGTCTCTGTGTGGAGAAGGTATTGTCTCTGTGAAGAGATGGAATTGTATCTTTGTAGAGATGGTATTGTCTCTGTGTGGAGATGGTATTGTCTCTGTGTAGAGATGGTATTGTCTCTGTGTAGAGATGGTATTGTCTCTGTGTAGAGATGGTACTGTCTCTGTGTAGAGATGGTATTGTCTCTGTGTAGAGATGGTACTGTCTCTGTGTAGATACTGTACAGTCTCTGTTAAGCAATGGTATTGTCTCAGTGTATAGATGGTATTGTTTCTGTGTAGAGATGGTATTGTCTCTGTGTAGAGATAGTATTGTCTCTGTGTAGAGATAGTAATGTCTCTGTGCAGAGATGGTTTTGTCTCTGTGAAGAAATAGTATTGTCTCTGTGAAGAGATGATATTGTCTCTGTGTAGAGATGGTATTGTCTCTGTGTAGAGATGGTATTGTCTCTGTGTAGAGATGGTATTTTCTCTGTGTAGAGATGGTATTGTCTCTGTGAAGAGATGGTATTGTCTCTGTGAAGAGATGGTACTGTCTCTGTGTAGAGATGGTAATGTCTCTGTGTAGAGATGGTATTATGTCATGCAGGTGAAAGAGGACCCAAAAGCGACTTGGCGAAAACAGAGTCTTTAATCCAGTAAAGTGAATACAAACAAAAAAACACAACTTTCACTCGAAATGACGAGGACTAACTGGAGACTCGATCTTGAACAGCAGGTGAACAGCAGGTTGCCTCGGGAAGGCACTCGAACCAGACAGACTCAGACACCTGCTCACCACGCAGCATCTGAGGAAAACACGACACGACAGGGCGATACACAATCACAGCACGGTGAATTCTAAACAAGGAACCGACAGGACAGGAACGGAACACAAAGGAAGAAATAGGGACTCTAATCAGGGGAAAGGATCGGGAACAGGTGTGGGAAGACTAAATGATTGATTAGGGGAATAGGAACAGCTGGGAGCAGGAACGGAACGATAGAGAGAAGAGAGAGCGAGAGAGTGAGAGAGGGAGGGGGAGAGAGAGGGATAGAAAGAGGGAAAGAACCTAATAAGACCAGCAGAGGGAAACGAATAGAATGGGAAGCACAGGGACAAGACAAGATAATAAATGACAAAACATGACAGTACCCCCCACTCACCGAGCGCCTCCTGGCGCACTCGAGGAGGAATCCTGGCGGCAACGGAGGAAATCATCGATGAGTGAACGGTCCAGCACGTCCCGAGACGGAACCCAACTCCTCTCCTCAGGACCGTAACCCTCCCAATCCACTAAGTATTGGTGACCCCGTCCCCGAGAACGCATGTCCATGATCTTATGTACCTTGTAAATAGGTGCGCTCTCGACAAGGACGGGAGGGGGGAGGGAAGACGAACGGGGTGCGAAGAAAGGGCTTGACACAGGAGACATGGAAGACAGGATGGACGCGACGAAGATGTCGCGGAAGAAGCAGTCGCACAGCGACAGGATTGACGACCTGGGAGACACGGAACGGACCAATGAACCGCGGAGTCAACTTACGAGAAGCTGTCGTAAGAGGAAGGTTGCGAGTGGAAAGCCACACTCTCTGGCCGCAACAATACCTTGGACTCTTAATCCTGCGTTTATTGGCGGCTCTCACAGTCTGTGCCCTGTAACGGCAAAGTGCAGACCTCACCCTCCTCCAGGTGCGCTCACAACGTTGGACAAACGCTTGAGCGGAGGGAACGCTGGACTCGGCAAGCTGGGATGAGAACAGAGGAGGCTGGTAACCCAGACTACTCTGAAACGGAGATAACCCGGTAGCAGACGAAGGAAGCGAATTGTGAGCGTATTCTGCCCAGGGGAGCTGTTCTGCCCAAGACGCAGGGTTTCTGAAAGAAAGGCTGCGTAGTATGCGACCAATCGTCTGATTGGCCCTCTCTGCTTGACCGTTAGACTGGGGATGAAACCCGGAAGAGAGACTGACGGACGCACCAATCAAACGACAGAACTCCCTCCAAAACTGTGACGTGAATTGCGGGCCTCTGTCTGAAACGGCGTCTAACGGGAGACCATGAATTCTGAATACATTCTCGATAATGATTTGTGCCGTCTCCTTAGCGGAAGGAAGTTTAGCGAGGGGAATGAAATGTGCCGCCTTAGAGAACCTATCGACAACCGTAAGAATCACAGTCTTCCCCGCAGACAAAGGCAGACCGGTAATGAAGTCTAGGGCGATGTGAGACCATGGTCGAGAAGGAATGGGGAGCGGTCTGAGACGACCGGCAGGAGGAGAGTTACCCGACTTAGTCTGCGCGCAGTCCGAACAAGCAGCCACGAAACGGCGCGTGTCACGCTCCTGAGTCGGCCACCAAAAGCGCTGGCGAATAGACGCAAGAGTGCCTCGAACACCGGGATGACCAGCTAACTTGGCAGAGTGAGCCCACTGAAGAACAGCCAGACGAGTGGAAACAGGAACGAAAAGGAGGTTACTAGGACAAGCGCGCGGCGACGCAGTGTGCGTGAGTGCTTGCTTAACCTGTCTTTCAATTCCCCAGACTGTTAACCCGACAACACACCCATAAGGAAGAATCCCCTCGGGATCAGTAGAAGCCACAGAAGAACTAAACAGACGGGATAAGGCATCAGGCTTGGTGTTCTTGCTACCCGGACGGTAAGAAATCACAAACTCGAAACGAGCGAAAAACAACGCCCAACGAGCTTGACGGGCATTAAGTCGTTTGGCAGAACGGATGTACTCAAGGTTCTTATGGTCTGTCCAAACGACAAAAGGAACGGTCGCCCCCTCCAACCACTGTCGCCATTCGCCTAGGGCTAAGCGGATGGCGAGCAGTTCACGGTTACCCACATCATAGTTGCGCTCAGATGGCGACAGGCGATGAGAAAAATAAGCGCAAGGATGAACCTTATCGTCAGACTGGAAGCGCTGGGATAGAATGGCTCCCACGCCTACCTCTGAAGCGTCAACCTCGACAATGAATTGTCTAGTGACGTCAGGAGTAACGAGGATAGGAGCGGACGTAAAACGTTCTTTTAGAAGATCAAAAGCTCCCTGGGCGGAACCGGACCACTTAAAACACGTCTTGACAGAAGTAAGAGCTGTGAGAGGGGCAGCAACTTGACCGAAATTACGAATGAAACGCCGATAGAAATTAGCGAAACCTAAAAAGCGGTGCAACTCGACACGTGACCTTGGAACGGGCCAATCACTGACAGCTTGGACCTTAGCGGAATCCATCTGAATGCCTTCAGCGGAAATAACGGAACCGAGAAAAGTAACGGAGGAGACATGAAAAGAGCACTTCTCAGACTTTACGTAGAGACAATTCTCTAAAAGGCGCTGTAGGACACGTCGAACGTGCTGAACATGAATCTCGAGTGACGGAGAAAAAATCAGGATATCGTCAAGATAGACAAAAACAAAGATGTTCAGCATGTCTCTCAGAACATCATTAACTAATGCCTGAAAAACAGCTGGCGCATTGGCGAGACCAAACGGCAGAACCCGGTACTCAAAATGCCCTAACGGAGTGTTAAACGCCGTTTTCCACTCGTCCCCCTCTCTGATGCGCACGAGATGGTAAGCGTTACGAAGGTCCAACTTAGTAAAGCACCTGGCTCCCTGCAGAATCTCGAAGGCTGATGACATAAGGGGAAGCGGATAACGATTCTTAACCGTTATGTCATTCAGCCCTCGATAATCCACGCAGGGGCGCAGAGTACCGTCCTTCTTCTTAACAAAAAAGAACCCCGCCCCGGCCGGAGAGGAAGAAGGCACTATGGTACCGGCGTTAAGAGACACAGACAAATAATCCTCGAGAGCCTTACGTTCGGGAGCCGACAGAGAGTATAGTCTACCCCGAGAAGGAGTGGTCCCCGGAAGGAGATCAATACTACAATCATACGACCGGTGAGGAGGAAGGGAGTTGGCTCGGGACCGACTGAAGACCGTGCGCAGATCATGATATTCCTCCGGCACTCCTGTCAAATCGCCAGGTTCCTCCTGAGAAGTAGGGACAGAAGAAACGGGAGGGATGGCAGACATTAAACACTTC
Organism: Oncorhynchus gorbuscha; assembly: GCF_021184085.1. Classification (NCBI taxonomy): domain Eukaryota; kingdom Metazoa; phylum Chordata; class Actinopteri; order Salmoniformes; family Salmonidae; genus Oncorhynchus; species Oncorhynchus gorbuscha. The sequence goes on along the minus strand of NC_060183.1, from coordinate 13,686,551 downwards.
ACATGACAAGAAACGTTCCAGGATAGGATAGAATTACTAGACCAATTAATAGAAGGATTATGACATACTAGCCAGGGATGACCCAAAACAACAGGTGTAAACGGTGAACGAAAAATCAAAAAGAAATAGTCTCACTGTGGTTACCAGATACTGTGAGGGTTAAAGGTAGTGTCTCAAATCTGATACTGGGAAGATGACTACCATCTAAGGCGAACATGGGCGTAGGCTTATCTAACTCTCTGAAAGGAATGTCATGTTTCCGAACCCATGCTTCGTCCATGAAACAACCCTCAGCCCCAGAGTCTATCAAGGCACTACATGTAGCACCGAACCGGTCCAGCGTAGATGGACCGACAAAGTAGTACAGGATTTTGATGGAGAGACTTGAGTAGTTGCGCTCACCTGTAGCCCTCCGCTTACAGATGAGCTCTGGCCTTTACTGGACATGAATTAACAAAATGTCCAGCAACTCCGCAATAGAGGCACAGGCGGTTGGTGATCCTCCGTTCCCTCTCCTTAGTCGAGATGCGAATCCCTCCCAGCTGCATGGGCTCAGACTCTGAGCCAGAGGAGGGAGATGGTTGCGATGCGGAGCAGGGAAACACCGTTGATGCGAGCTCTCTTCCACGAGCCCGGTGACGAAGATCTACCCGTCGTTCTATGCGGATGGCGAGAGCAATCAAAGAGTCCACATCTGAAGGAACCTCCCGGGAGAGAATCTCATCCTTAACCACTGCGTGGAGTCCCTCCAGAAAACGAGCGAGCAGCGCCGGCTCGTTCCACTCACTAGAGGCAGCAAGAGTGCGAAACTCAATAGAATAATCCGTTATGGACCGTTCACCTTGGCATAAGGAAGCCAGGGCCCTAGAAGCCTCCCTACCAAAAACTGAACGGTCAAAAACCCGAATCATCTCCTCTTTAAAGTTCTGGAACTTGTTAGAGCAATCAGCCCTTGCCTCCCAGATAGCTGTGCCCCATTCTCGAGCCCGGCCAGTAAGGAGTGAAATGACGTAAGCAACCCGAGCTCTCTCTCTAGAGTATGTGTAGGGTTGGAGAGAGAACACAATCTCACACTGCGTGAGAAAGGAGCGGCACTCAGTGGGCTGCCCGGAGTAGCAAGGTGGGTTATTAACCCTAGGTTCTGGAGGCTCGACAGGCCAGGAAGTAACAGGTGGCACGAGACGTAGACTCTGGAACTGTCCAGAGAGGTCGGAAACCTGAGCGGCCAGGTTCTCCACGGCATGGCGAGCAGCAGACAATTCCTGCTCGTGTCTGCCGAGCATGGCTCCTTGGATCTCGACGGCAGTGTAACGAGCGTCTGAAGTCGCTGGGTCCATTCCTTGGTCGGTTCCTTCTGTCATGCAGGTGAAAGAGGACCCAAAAGCGACTTGGCGAAAACAGAGTCTTTAATCCAGTAAAGTGAATACAAACAAAAAAACACAACTTTCACTCGAAATGACGAGGACTAACTGGAGACTCGATCTTGAACAGCAGGTGAACAGCAGGTTGCCTCGGGAAGGCACTCGAACCAGACAGACTCAGACACCTGCTCACCACGCAGCATCTGAGGAAAACACGACACGACAGGGCGATACACAATCACAGCACGGTGAATTCTAAACAAGGAACCGACAGGACAGGAACGGAACACAAAGGAAGAAATAGGGACTCTAATCAGGGGAAAGGATCGGGAACAGGTGTGGGAAGACTAAATGATTGATTAGGGGAATAGGAACAGCTGGGAGCAGGAACGGAACGATAGAGAGAAGAGAGAGCGAGAGAGTGAGAGAGGGAGGGGGAGAGAGAGGGATAGAAAGAGGGAAAGAACCTAATAAGACCAGCAGAGGGAAACGAATAGAATGGGAAGCACAGGGACAAGACAAGATAATAAATGACAAAACATGACATATTATCTCTGTGTAGAGATGGTACTGTCTCTGTGTAGAGATGGTAGTGTCTCTGTAGAGATGGTATTGTCTCTGTGTAGAGATGGTATTGTCTCTGTGTAGAGATGGTACTGTCTCTGTGTAGAGATGGTATTGTTTCTGTGTAGAGATGGTATTGTCTCTGTGAAGATATTAAATTGTATCTTTGTAGAGATTAAATTGTCTCTGTGTAGAGATGGTACTGTCTCTGTGTAGAGATGGTACTGTCTCTGTGAAGAGATGGTATTGTCTCTGTGTAGAGATGGTACTGTCTCTGTGTAGAGATGGTACTGTCTCTGTGAAGAGATGGTACTGTCTCTGTGAAGAGATGGTATTGTCTCTGTGTAGAGATGGTACTGTCTCTGTGTAGAGATGGTATTGTCTCTGTGAAGAGATGGTATTGTCTCTGTGTAGAGATGGTATTGTCTCTGTGAAGAGATGGTACTGTCTCTGTGAAGAGATGGTTTTGTCTCTGTGTAGAGATGGTATTGTCTCTGTGAAGAGATGGAATTGTATCTTTGTAGAGATGGTATTGTCTCTGTGTGGAGATGGTATTGTCTCTGTGTAGAGATGGTATTATCTCTGTGTAGAGATGGTATTGTCTCTGTGTAGAGATGGTAGTGTCTCTGTAGAGATGGTATTGTCTCTGTGTAGAGATGGTATTGTCTCTGTGTAGAGATGGTACTGTCTCTGTGTAGAGATGGTATTGTTTCTGTGTAGAGATGGTATTGCCTCTGGATATCAATAGAGATGGTACTGTCTCTGTGTAGAGATGGTAGTGTCTCTGTAGAGATGGTATTGTCTCTGTGTAGAGATGGTATTGTCTCTGTGTAGAGATGGTACTGTCTCTGTGTAGAGATGGTATTGTTTCTGTGTAGAGATGGTATTGTCTCTGTGAAGATATTAAATTGTATCTTTGTAGAGATTAAATTGTCTCTGTGTAGAGATGGTATTGTCTCTTTGTAGAGATGGTATTGCCTCTGTGTAGAGATTGTATTGTCTCTGTGTAGAGATGGTACTGTCTCTGTGTAGAGATGGTATTGTCTCTGTGTAGAGATGGTATTGTCTCTGTGTAGAGATGGTACTGTCTCTGTGTAGAGATGGTACTGTCTCTGTGAAGAGATGGTATTGTCTCTGTGTAGAGATGGTACTGTCTCTGTGTAGAGATGGTACTGTCTCTGTGAAGAGATGGTACTGTCTCTGTGAAGAGATGGTACTGTCTCTGTGAAGAGATGGTATTGTCTCTGTGTAGAGATGGTACTGTCTCTGTGTAGAGATGGTATTGTCTCTGTGAAGAGATGGTATTGTCTCTGTGTAGAGATGGTATTGTCTCTGTGAAGAGATGGTACTGTCTCTGTGTAGAGATGGTATTGTCTCTGTGAAGAGATGGAATTGTATCTTTGTAGAGATGGTTTTGTCTCTGTGTGGAGATGGTATTGTCTCTGTGTAGAGATGGTATTATCTCTGTGTAGAGATGGTATTGTCTCTGTGTAGAGATGGTAGTGTCTCTGTAGAGATGGTATTGTCTCTGTGTAGAGATGGTATTGTCTCTGTGTAGAGATGGTACTGTCTCTGTGTAGAGATGGTATTGTTTCTGTGTAGAGATGGTATTGCCTCTGGATATCAATAGAGATGGTACTGTCTCTGTGTAGAGATGGTAGTGTCTCTGTAGAGATGGTATTGTCTCTGTGTAGAGATGGTATTGTCTCTGTGTAGAGATGGTACTGTCTCTGTGTAGAGATGGTATTGTTTCTGTGTAGAGATGGTATTGTCTCTGTGAAGATATTAAATTGTATCTTTGTAGAGATTAAATTGTCTCTGTGTAGAGATGGTATTGTCTCTTTGTAGAGATGGTATTGCCTCTGTGTAGAGATTGTATTGTCTCTGTGTAGAGATGGTACTGTCTCTGTGTAGAGATGGTTTTGTCTCTGTGTAGAGATGGTATTGTCTCTGTGTAGAGATGGTACTGTCTCTGTGTAGAGATGGTACTGTCTCTGTGTAGAGATGGTATTGTCTCTGTGAAGAGATGGTATTGTCTCTGTGTAGAGATGGTATTGTCTCTGTGAAGAGATGGTACTGTCTCTGTGAAGAGATGGTTTTGTCTCTGTGTAGAGATGGTATTGTCTCTGTGAAGAGATGGAATTGTATCTTTGTAGAGATGGTATTGTCTCTGTGTGGAGATGGTATTGTCTCTGTGTAGAGATGGTATTATCTCTGTGTAGAGATGGTATTGTCTCTGTGTAGAGATGGTAGTGTCTCTGTAGAGATGGTATTGTCTCTGTGTAGAGATGGTATTGTCTCTGTGTAGAGATGGTACTGTCTCTGTGTAGAGATGGTATTGTTTCTGTGTAGAGATGGTATTGCCTCTGGATATCAATAGAGATGGTACTGTCTCTGTGTAGAGATGGTAGTGTCTCTGTAGAGATGGTATTGTCTCTGTGTAGAGATGGTATTGTCTCTGTGTAGAGATGGTACTGTCTCTGTGTAGAGATGGTATTGTTTCTGTGTAGAGATGGTATTGTCTCTGTGAAGATATTAAATTGTATCTTTGTAGAGATTAAATTGTCTCTGTGTAGAGATGGTATTGTCTCTTTGTAGAGATGGTATTGCCTCTGTGTAGAGATTGTATTGTCTCTGTGTAGAGATGGTACTGTCTCTGTGTAGAGATGGTATTGTCTCTGTGTAGAGATGGTATTGTCTCTGTGTAGAGATGGTACTGTCTCTGTGTAGAGATGGTACTGTCTCTGTGAAGAGATGGTATTGTCTCTGTGTAGAGATGGTACTGTCTCTGTGTAGAGATGGTACTGTCTCTGTGAAGAGATGGTACTGTCTCTGTGAAGAGATGGTACTGTCTCTGTGAAGAGATGGTATTGTCTCTGTGTAGAGATGGTACTGTCTCTGTGTAGAGATGGTATTGTCTCTGTGAAGAGATGGTATTGTCTCTGTGTAGAGATGGTATTGTCTCTGTGAAGAGATGGTACTGTCTCTGTGTAGAGATGGTATTGTCTCTGTGAAGAGATGGAATTGTATCTTTGTAGAGATGGTATTGTCTCTGTGTGGAGATGGTATTGTCTCTGTGTAGAGATGGTATTATCTCTGTGTAGAGATGGTATTGTCTCTGTGTAGAGATGGTAGTGTCTCTGTAGAGATGGTATTGTCTCTGTGTAGAGATGGTATTGTCTCTGTGTAGAGATGGTACTGTCTCTGTGTAGAGATGGTATTGTTTCTGTGTAGAGATGGTATTGCCTCTGGATATCAATAGAGATGGTACTGTCTCTGTGTAGAGATGGTAGTGTCTCTGTAGAGATGGTATTGTCTCTGTGTAGAGATGGTATTGTCTCTGTGTAGAGATGGTACTGTCTCTGTGTAGAGATGGTATTGTTTCTGTGTAGAGATGGTATTGTCTCTGTGAAGATATTAAATTGTATCTTTGTAGAGATTAAATTGTCTCTGTGTAGAGATGGTATTGTCTCTTTGTAGAGATGGTATTGCCTCTGTGTAGAGATTGTATTGTCTCTGTGTAGAGATGGTACTGTCTCTGTGTAGAGATGGTTTTGTCTCTGTGTAGAGATGGTATTGTCTCTGTGTAGAGATGGTACTGTCTCTGTGTAGAGATGGTACTGTCTCTGTGAAGAGATGGTATTGGCTCTGTGTAGAGATGGTACTGTCTCTGTGTAGAGATGGTACTGTCTCTGTGAAGAGATGGTACTGTCTCTGTGAAGAGATGGTATTGTCTCTGTGTAGAGATGGTACTGTCTCTGTGTAGAGATGGTATTGTCTCTGTGAAGAGATGGTATTGTCTCTGTGTAGAGATGGTATTGTCTCTGTGAAGAGATGGTACTGTCTCTGTGAAGAGATGGTATTGTCTCTGTGTAGAGATGGTACTGTCTCTGTGTAGAGATTGTACAGTCTCTGTTAAGCAATGGTATTGTCTCAGTGTATAGATGGTATTGTCTCTGTGTAGAGATAGTAATGTCTCTGTGTAGAGATGGTTTTGTCTCTGTGAAGAAATGGTATTGTCTCTGTGAAGAGATGGTATTGTCTCTGGGATTAGATATTGTACAGTCTCTGTTAAGCAATGGTATTGTCTCAGTGTATAGATGGTATTGTTTCTGTGTAGAGATGGTACTGTCTCGGTGTAGAGATGGTATTGTCTCTGTGTAGAGATGGTACTGTCTCTGTGTAGAGATGGTATTGTCTCTGTGTGGAGATTGTATTGTCTCTGTGTAGAGATGGTATTGTCTCTGTGAAGAGATGGTACTGTCTCTGTGTAGAGATGGTATTGTCTCTGTGTAGAGATGGTATTTTCTCTGTGTAGAGATGATACTGTCTCTGTGTAGAGATGGTAATGTCTCTGTGTAGAGATGGTATTATCTCTGTGTAGAGATGGTACTGTCTCTGTGTAGAGATTGTATTGTCTCTGTGTAGAGATGGTATTTTCTCTGTGTAGAGATGATACTGTCTCTGTGTAGAGATGGTATTGTCTCTGTGTAGAGATGGTATTTTCTCTGTGTAGAGATGGTAATGTCTCTGTGTAGAGATGGTATTATCTCTGTGTAGAGATGGTACTGTCTCTGTGTAGAGATGGTACTGTCTCTGTGTAGAGATGGTATTGTCTCTGTGTAGAGATGGTATTGTCTCTGTGTAGAGATGGTACTGTCTCTGTGTAGAGATGGTATTGTTTCTGTGTAGAGATGGTATTGTCTCTGTGAAGATATTAAATTGTATCTTTGTAGAGATTAAATTGTCTCTGTGTAGAGATGGTATTGTCTCTGTGTAGAGATGGTATTGCCTCTGTGTAGAGATTGTATTGTCTCTGTGTAGAGATGGTATTGTCTCTGTGAAGAGATGGTACTGTCTCTGTGAAGAGATGGTTTTGTCTCTGTGTAGAGATGGTACTGTCTCTGTGTAGAGATTGTACAGTCTCTGTTAAGCAATGATATTGTCTCAGTGTATAGATGGTATTGTTTCTGTGTAGAGATGGTATTGTCTCTGTGTAGAGATGGTACTGTCTCTGTGTAGAGATCGTACAGTCTCTGTTAAGCAATGGTATTGTCTCAGTGTATAGATGGTATTGTCTCTGTGTAGAGATAGTAATGGCTCTGTGTAGAGATGGTATTGTCTCTGTGAAGAGATGGTACTGTCTCTGTGTAGAGATGGTATTGTCTCTGTGTAGAGATGGTAGTGTCTCTGTGAAGAGATGGTATTGTCTCTGTGTAGAGATGGTATTTTCTCTGTGTAGAGATGGTACTGTCTCTGTGTAGAGATTGTATTGTCTCTGTGTAGAGATGGTATTTTCTCTGTGTAGAGATGGTACTGTCTCTGTGTAGAGATTGTATTGTCTCTGTGTAGAGATGGTACTGTCTCTGTGTAGAGATGGTACTGTCTCTGTGAAGAGATGGTACTGTCTCGTGAAGAGATGGTATTGTCTATGGATATCAATAGAGATGGTACTGTCTCTGTGTAGAGATGGTAATGTCTCTTTGTAGAGATGATATTTTTGAGAGATGGTATAATATCTGTGTAGAGATTTTATTTTCTCTGTATACAGATGTTATTGTCTCTGTGTACCACTAGAGATGGTATTTTCTGTTATTGTCTCTGTGTATCACTAGAGGTGGTATTGTCTGTATAGAGATGGCATTGTCTCTGTGTACCACCAGGGATGGTATTGTCTGTATATAGATGGCATTGTCTCTGTGTACCACTAGAGATGGTATCGTCTGTATATAGATGGCATTGTCTCTGGGTACCACTAGAGATGGTATTGTCTGTATATAGATGGCATTGTCTCTGGGTACCACTAGAGATGGTATTGTCTGTATATAGATGGTTTCAGACAATAATTAGAACAGTAATTTGAAATTCTACTCAATAAAATACCAATGTAAATACATTTTGTTGTTTCTGTTGTGTGAACTTTTAATGGATTCATTTTCCAAACGGAATAATTAAACAATTCTCAAATTGGATTTCTCAGATTGGAGTCAGTGATGCGAAATGTACTACTCATTATTAAATGTAGCATCTCCGAGCTCTGAACTTCTGTCTTCCTGTGCCAAGAGGAAGACTGCATTTCAGTTTATTGCACACTTTCTATGTCTAGGTGAATATTCACACCTCAGCCAAAGCTATGTGTATGTGTGTGTGTTTGTTTGTGTGCGTGCACTGTTTACGAACACGACAGGCGGGTGGCAGAGCAGCTGTCTCCCTCCTATGCCTCATTCTGTGCCTGCCACTATCACTACTGGTTTCTGGTAACAGGTTAAGAATTGTGGATGTTACTGAACTTTAACTATGATAAACTGGCTGGGGTTGGAGTTTAAATCACTGGGCACAAGCTTCTGCCCAACGTGGTCAACACCACAGCACACACACATAGACCATATAACCTTGGACCTGTAAGTGTGTGTGTGTGCTTTCACTAGTGTGTGTGTGTTTGTAAGTGAGGATGCTACAGCTGGACCCTGATCACCACCCAGCCCAAACTACCAGTATCTAATTCCATGGGTCTCATTTCACCTCATGAAATATTAAAGTAGATCTGGGTGTAATAAGGCTGTAGGAGATTAACAGACATATCCCAGCTAGCATCAGGACGCCTGGAGCAGAACAGAAACAATACGAGTAGTCATTAAAGAGAGATGGAGGGAGGGAAGGAAGGAGAGAAAAAGAGGGAAAGCTGGTGGAAGGAGGGAGTGAGAGAGAGAGAGAGAGAGAGAGAGAGAGAGAGAGAGAGAGAGAGAGAGAGAGAGAGAGAGAGAGAGAGGATGGAGAGAGAGAGGAGAGGATGGAGAGTGAAAGAGGGGAGAGAGAAGAGATGTAATTGTAAGTCACTCTGGATAAGAGGGTCTGCTAAATGGCTGAAATGTAAAAAAGAGAGAGAGAGAGAGAGAGGGGGGGGGGGGGGGGTGAAGAGCCAGGGTTGTCATTCTCATTTGGCCTGTGCTTGTGTCACAGCCTCGACTTGACACCAACCCAATCACAAGCAAACAGCTAATATCAAACAATGAGTAAAGTTTTCACATTAAAACGTGAATAAACAAGAGAGAATAACCCCAGAGATGTGCAGAGAGACAGCTCTGGAAGTTCAATCATTCAATTTCCCAAAAGACAGACAAGATAACAAGCAATTGTAATGCTTTGTTGAGGTTCTCACCCTGATTATTAAACACAGAGACAACACACACGCACGCACGCGCGCACGCGCACGCACGCACGCACGCACACACACACACACACACACACACACACACACACACACACACACACACACACACACACACACACACACACACACACACACACACACACACACACACACACACACACACACACACACACACACACAAACGCGTGCTGTGAGCTCCATCTAGCGGTAGAAAGTGAGAGAGTTTTCCTTGATCAAGACCTTATTCATTTTAAAGGCACATTGTGCTTGTCTTCTGGGAGAATGCCCTCAGAATAGTCATCACGCAATATTGCAATACATGTGATTAGTGATACCACCCAAACAATTTAGTCATCGTAATTTGGTTACAGCTAACTCTTGCTTTTGTATATAATCTATGTTTTAATATTTACTGCTTTTATTGGATATATAAACTTGATTCATTTTGTGCCATCATTAGAATGATTCAAGTGGCATATAAGCCTTTGAATGAAGATGTACCACTATAGGAAAAATAAAAAGCACTGCTGCTCATGTTCCCAGGTGATGTTATTTGGACGTTTTGACCCTGAGGTCTTCATCTTGTCATTTTAAAACGTCTTTGGGATCGGTGTCCATTCCATGGGACGGTTGAGCTAACGTAGGCTAATGTAATTAGCATGAGATTGTAAGTAACAAGAACATTTCCCAGGACATGTCTGATATTGGCAGAAAGCTTAAATTCTTGTTAATCTAACTGCACTGTCCAATTTACAGTAGCTATTACAGAGTTAAGAATACCATGCTATAGTTTGAGGAGAGTGCACAATTTTGAACATGAAAAGTTATTAATAAACAAATAAGGCACATTTGGGCAGTCTCGATACAACATTTATTTATTTTTAATTGTAAAAAAATGTTTTATCCCATTTTTCTCCCCAATTTCGTGGTATCCAATTGTTTATTAGCTACTATCTTGTCTCATCGCTACAACTCCCGTACGGGCTCGGGAGAGATGAAGGTTGAAAGTCATGCGTCCTCTGATACACAACCCAACCAAGCCGCACTGCTTCTTAACACAGCGCGCATCCAACCCGGAAGCCAGCCGCACCAATGTGTCAGAGGAAACACCGTGCACCTGGCAACCTTGGTTAGCGCGCACTGCACCCGGCCCGCCACAGGAGTCGCTGGTGCGTAATGAGACAAGGATATCCAGCCAACCCCTCCCTAACCCGGACGACGCTAGGCCAATTGTGCGTCGCCCCACGGACCTCCCTGTCGCGGCCGGTTACGATAAAGCCTGGGCGAAAATTGAAAAAGGGGGCTATCCCTAAGAAGTTTTATTTGAGGTCACAAAACCCTGTGTGAAGGTGGTGAAGAACAAACATATAGAGAAGCGTTGGTGAATCAGATGAGGCTTTGCTGTAGGACAGAGTGCTGTCCCGCCAGTCCAGATACACCCGTACTTATTTAGATGAGTATTTACCAGGAATTACAATATTAATCACATTTTCCAGATCAATATACTAAATGTATATAGATGTGTGTGGATGACACACCAAAACATTTTTTAAAGTATTGGACAGAACACGTTGGGTTATTTTGACACAGCCAGTTGGGTCACTTATAGTGCCTTCGGAGAGTATTCATTCCTTGACTCATTGACATTTTCCACATTTCGCTACGTTAATAAAGCCTTGTTAAAAAATGTATTAAATTGTTTTTTCTCTGTCATCAATCTACACACATTACCCCATAATGACAAGGCAAAAACAGGTTTGCACATTTGCACATATATATATTGAAAAAATATCACTTTACATTAGTATTTAGTCTTTTTACTCAGTATTTTGTTGAAGCACCTCTAGCAACGATTACAGCCTTGAGTCTTCTATTTCCGGTTCCGGTTGGAGCGGAGTGGTCGCATCTGCACGTCGCTCCAACGGGTAGTATAACTTTTTCATTATATTTCATTATATCACAACGGTTTGATTTGTCTTATCTTAGCAATTTCTTCTCAGCTAGCTACATAGCCGTCTTTGTATCAAAAGATAATTGCGTAATTATCGTATTTCGCCGTCCTAACGTAGTCTTCACTAGTCTTCACTAGCCAGCTAGCTAACGTCCACTGATTAGCTGCACTGGAGAAACTGTTACACTCAACTGAACGACTTGATTAGTTTAGTGTCAGCTAGCTACATAGCTGTCTTTGCTGTCTTCGTATCATCGTATCATCGTATCCAAGATAATTGTGTTGTTTAGGTTTAGAGTGTGTAGTCTTAGAGTGATTATCTTAATTTACCGAGGTTAGCTAGCCAGCTATTTGTCGTCCTTAACGTAGGTGACTCTGCTAGCTAGCCAACAGCTAGCCAACGCTAGCCAACGTCTTCTGTATAGAACTCAACTACCCGGTCGCATTCACAGGTTGTATCACATTTTCACTTCATTTTCATTACAGTACAACGGTTTGATTTGTTTGATCGTAGCTAGCTACTTAGCTAGCTACATAGCCGTCTTTGTATCAAAGATAATTGTGTAGTCTAGAGCGATCTTCTAGGTTCGCTAGCCATCTATTGTCGTTCTTTTAACGCAACGTAACGTAAACAACACTGCTAGCTAGCCTGCTAGCCCCGAATAGCAACACTGCAGAAACTATTACACTCAACGGAACGACTTGATTAGTGTAGTGTCAACAACGCACCCACTGCCAGCTGGCCTACTTCAGCAGTACTGTATCATTTTAATCATTTTAGTCAATAAGATTCTTGCTACGTAGCTTAACTTTCTGAACATTCGAGACGTGTAGTCCACTTGTCATTCCAATCTCCTTTGCATTAGCGTAGCCTCTTCTGTAGCCTGTCAACTATGTGTCGGTTTATCCCTGTTCTCTCCTCTCTGCACAGACCATACAAACGCTCCTCACCGCGTGCCACCCTACTCTGGTGGTCCCAGCGCGCACGACCCACGTGGAGTTCCAGGTCTCCGGTAGCCTCTGGAACTGCCAATCTGCGGTCAACAAGGCAGAGTTCATCTCAGCCCATGCCTCCCTCCAGTCCCTCGACTTCTTGGCCCTGATGGAAACATGGATCACCACAGACAACACTGCTACTCCTACTGCTCTCTCTTCGTCCGCCCACGTGTTCTCGCACACCCCGAGAGCGTCTGGTCAGCGGGGTGGTGGCACCGGGATCCTCATCTCTCCCAAGTGGTCATTCTCTCTTTCTCCCCTTACCCATCTGTCTATCGCCTCCTTTGAATTCCATGCTGTCACAGTCACTAGCCCTTTCAAGCTTAACATCCTTATCATTTATCGCCCTCCAGGTTCCCTCGGAGAGTTCATCAATGAGCTTGATGCCTTGATAAGCTCCTTTCCTGAGGACGGCTCACCTCTCACAGTTCTGGGCGACTTTAACCTCCCCACGTCTACCTTTGACTCTTTCCTCTCTGCCTCCTTCTTTCCACTCCTCTCCTCTTTTGACCTCACCCTCTCACCTTCCCCCCTACTCACAAGGCAGGCAATACGCTCGACCTCATCTTTACTAGATGCTGTTCTTCCACTAACCTCATTGCAACTCCCTCCAAGTCTCCGACCACTGCCTTGTATCCTTTTCCCTCTCGCTCTCATCCAACACCTCCCACACTGCCCCTACTGATGGTATCGCGCCGTCCCAACCTTCGCTCTCTCTCCCCCGCTACTCTCTCCTCTTCCATCCTATCATCTCTTCCCTCCGCTCAAACCTTCTCCCACCTATCTCCTGATTCTGCCTCCTCAACCCTCCTCTCCTCCCTCTCTGCATCTCTTGACTCTCTATGTCCCCTATCCTCCAGGCCGGCTCGGTCCTCCCTCCCGCTCCGTGGCTCGATGACTCATTGCGAGCTCACAGAACAGGGCTCCGGGCAGCCGAGCGGAAATGGAGGAAAACTCGCCTCCCTGCGGACCTGGCATCCTTTCACTCCCTCCTCTCTACATTTTCCTCCTCTGTCTCTGCTGCTAAAGCCACTTTCTACCACGCTAAATTCCAAGCTTCTGCCTCTAACCCTAGGAAGCTCTTTGCCACCTTCTCCTCCCTCCTGAATCCTCCGCCCCCCCCCCCCTCCTCCCTCTCTGCAGATGACTTCGTCAACCATTTTGAAAAGAAGGTCGACGACAGATCCTCGTTGCTAAGTCAAACGACACCGCTGGTTCTGCTCACACTGCCCTACCCTATGCTCTGACCTCTTTCTCCCCTCTCTCTCCAGATGAAATCTCGCGTCTTGTGACGGCCGGCCGCCCAACAACCTGCCCGCTTGACCCTATCCCCTCCTCTCTTCTCCAGACCATTTCCGGAGACCTTCTCCCTTACCTCACCTCGCTCATCAACTCATCCCTGACCGTTGGCTACGTCCCTTCCGTCTTCAAGAGAGCGAGAGTTGCACCCCTTCTGAAAAAACCTACACTCGATCCCTCCGATGTCAACAATTACAGACCAGTATCCCTTCTTTCTTTTCTCTCCAAAACTCTTGAACGTGCCGTCCTTGGCCAGCTCTCCCGCTATCTCTCTCTGAATGACCTTCTTGATCCAAATCAGTCAGGTTTCAAGACTAGTCATTCAACTGAGACTGCTCTCCTCTGTATCACGGAGGCGCTCCGCACTGCTAAAGCTAACTCTCTCTCCTCTGCTCTCATCCTTCTAGATCTATCGGCTGCCTTCGATACTGTGAACCATCAGATCCTCCTCTCCACCCTCTCCGAGTTGGGCATCTCCGGCGCGGCCCACGCTTGGATTGCGTCCTACCTGACAGGTCGCTCCTACCAGGTGGCGTGGCGAGAATCTGTCTCCTCACCACGCGCTCTCACCACTGGTGTCCCCCAGGGCTCTGTTCTTGGCCCTCTCCTATTCTCGCTATACACCAAGTCACTTGGCTCTGTCATAACCTCACATGGTCTCTCTTATCATTGCTATGCAGACGACACACAATTAATCTTCTCCTTTCCCCTTCTGATGACCAGGTGGCGAATCGCATCTCTGCATGTCTGGCAGACATATCAGTGTGGATGACGGATCACCACCTCAAGCTGAACCTCGGCAAGACGGAGCTGCTCTTCCTCCCGGGGAAGGACTGCCCGTTCCATGATCTCGCCATCACGGTTGACAACTCCACTGTGTCCTCCTCAAGAACCTTGGTGTGATCCTGGACAACACCCTGTCGTTCTCAACTAACATCAAGGCGGTGGCCCGTTCCTGTAGGTTCATGCTCTACAACATCCGCAGAGTACGACCCTGCCTCACACAGGAAGCGGCGCAGGTCCTAATCCAGGCACTTGTCATCTCCCGTCTGGATTACTGCAACTCGCTGTTGGCTGGGCTCCCTGCCTGTGCCATTAAACCCCTTCAACTCATCCAGAACGCCGCAGCCCGTCTGGTGTTCAACCTTCCCAAGTTCTCTCACGTCACCCCGCTCCTCCGTTCTCTCCACTGGCTTCCAGTTGAAGCTCGCATCCGCTACAAGACCATGGTGCTTGCCTACGGAGCTGTGAGGGGAACGGCACCTCAGTACCTCCAGGCTCTGATCAGGCCCTACACCCAAACAAGGGCACTGCGTTCATCCACCTCTGGCCTGCTCGCCTCCCTACCACTGAGGAAGTACAGCTCCCGCTCAGCCCAGTCAAAACTGTTCGCTGCCCTGGCCCCCCCAATGGTGGAACAAACTCCCTCACGACGCCAGGACAGCGGAGTCAATCACCACCTTCCGGAGACACCTGAAACCCCACCTCTTTAAGGAATACCTAGGATAGGTTAAGTAATCCCTCTCACCCCACCCCCCCCCTAAGTTTTAGATGCACTATTGTTAAGTGACTGTCCCACTGGATGTCATAAGGTGAATGCACCAATTTGTAAGTCGCTCTGGATAAGAGTGTCTGCTAAATGACTTAAATGTCTTCTTGGGTGTGATGCTACAAGCTTGGCACACCTGCATTTGCAGAGTTTCTCCCATTCTTCTCTGCAGATCTTCTCAAGCTCTGTCAGATTGGATGGAGAGCATAGCTGCACAGATATTTTCTGGTCTCCCCAGTCTGGGCTCTGGGTGGGCCACTAAAGGACATTCAGAGACTTATCCCAAAGCCACTCATGCTTTGTCTTGGCTGTGTGCTTAGAGTCATTGTCCTGTTGGAAGGTGAACCTTCACCCCAGTCTGAGGTTCTGAGTGCTCTGGAGCAGGTTTTCATCAAGGATCTTTCTGTACTTTGCTCCTTTCGTCTTTCCCTCAATCCTGACCAATCTCTCAGTCCCTGCCTCTGAAAAACATTCCCATAGATTCTGCCACCCCCATGCATCACTGTAGGTATGGTGCCAGGTTTCCTCCAGATGTGAAGTTTGGCATTCTGGCCAAAGGGTCCAATCTTGGTTTCATCAGACCAGCGAATCTCTCATAGTCTGGGAGTCATTTAGGTGCCTTTTGGCAAACTCCAAGTGGGCTGTCATGTGCCTCTTACTGAGGAGTGGCTTCCGTCTGGCCACTCTACCATAAAGGACTGATTGGTGGAGTGCTGCAGAGATGTTTGTCCTTCTGGAAGGTTCTCCCATATCCATAGAGGAACTTTGGAGCTCTGTCAGAGTGACCATCGGGTTCTTGGTCACATCCCTGACAGAGGCCCTTCTCCCCCGATTGCTCAGTTTGGCCGGGTGGCCAGCTCTAGGAAGAGTCTTGGTGGTTCCAAACTTCTTCCATTTAAGAATGAGTGAGGCCACTGTGTTCTTGGGGACCTTCAATGCTGCATTTTTTGGTACCCTTCCCCAGATCTGCTGCATTTTTCGGTACCCTTCCCCAGATCTGTGCCTCGACACAATGCTGTCTCGGCGCTCTATGGACAATTCCTTTGACCTCATGGCTTGGTTTTTGCTCTGACATGCTCTGTCAAGTGAGGAATTTTATATAGACAGGCGTGTGCCTTTCCAAATCATGTCCACTCAATTGAATTTACCACAGATGGAGTCCAATCAAGTTGTAGAAACATCTCAAGGATGATCAATGGAAACAGGATGCACCTGAGCTCAATTTCGAGTCTCATAGTAAATGGTCTAAATAACGTATTTCTGTACTTCATTTTTAATAGGCTTGCAAAAAAAATAAATCTAAAACCTGTTTTCCCTTTGTCATTATGGGGTATTGTGTGTAGATTGATGAGGACATTTTTTAATTTAATCATTTTTAGAACAAGGTTGCAACTTAACAAAATGTGAAAAAGGTCAAGGGGTCTGAATACTTTCCATATGCACTGTATTTCATATTTAAATTAGGTAAGAGAATATCATGTTACCATTGGTGTATTAAAAGGAGAGTTAGGGTGATGTCACACTATGCCATTAAAAACCACATAATGCTGTGGGTCCATCAGACCAAAAACATGAACACCACACTAGGTTTAATAATCCCTCCTCCTGAGTCCAAGTGTTTGACATGGGGGGGGGCAGTAACTTTATGATCAAACTTTATCAATTTAGATTCAAAAGTTATTTTTCATACTTTGTTCATCATACTTTGATATGGTTTATCAAATATCATCACATTTCATGAAAAACATGATTTTGACTGTTCATGACCTTTAAGGTTGAGCAAAGACACTTTTGTAACTTTTATGAGTGAAGATTAGGAGTTCCTCCAGCGCCCTTGCATATCCCAATGTTGGGAGAGTTACCACTTTGCTATAGTATATAACTAATAATGTTATTAAATTAACATTAAAATGTGTAAGGTGCAACTATATTGAAGAACAAATTACATTTGAAGTGTACAAACTTAACAACATGAACAGGAATGAGAGACATGGGGAAGTAGAGAAAGGGCCTCATTGCCAAAATCTCGAAGTATCCATTTAATAAAAAAAACAAAATGTGCACCGTGTGGGAAGCTGAGGACCGAGTTTGGGAAACCCTGGTCTGGTGATGATGGTCAATTTGCTGGTCAAGCTGGTGACAGACAAAGACTGACAGGCTGACAAACGTCATAGTTTCAAATAGCAGCTAGTTAAAAATTTCGCGCAAAAATTAGTTTTTCAAAGATGTCAAAGAAAAAGAAAGCAGACAATGAATGTAGGGTGTTCCAGCAAGAGTGGACATCCAAATATGTCTTTATTGAGGTATCAGGGGAAGCTGTGTGCTTAGTGTGCCAATAGAGAATCGCTGTCTTGAAAGACTACGACTTGTCCCCATACTTCCAGACGAAGCATGCAGAGAAATATAGGAATATGTCTTCTGAGCAGAGGGCAAGTGCATTGAAAGAGTTGCTTTCTCAGTTGCAAAAGCAGCACGGACATTTCACAAAACTGCATTCAACAAGAGACAGAATTGCGAGAGGTAGCTATGTACTGTCCCACAAGATTACTAAACATTGCAAGCCATTCGCTGAGGGCGAATTCATTAAAAAAAATGTTTATTTAGACTCTGCAGCAATACTTTGCCCCGACAAGGAAGAGCTGTTTCAAAATGTTTCCCCGTCAAGACGAACAGTGACACAGCATTTTGAGGACATCGCAGATAATATGGGACAGCAGTTGAAATAAAAGGTACAGAATTTAGTCTATTTCTCCTTGGACCTGGATGAGAGCAGTGATGAGAGCCTGGATGAGAGCAGTGATGAGAGCCTGGATGAGAGCAGTGATGAGAGCCTGGATGAGAGCAGTGATGAGAGCCTGGATGAGAGCAGTGATGAGAGCCTGGATGAGAACAGTGATGAGAGCCTGGATGAGAACAGTGATGAGAGCCTGGATGAGAACAGTGATGAGAGCCTGGATGAGAGCAGTGATGAGAGCCTGGATGAGAGCAGTGATGAGAGCCTGGATGAGAGCAGTGATGAGAGCCTGGATGAGAACAGTGATGAGAGCCTGGATGAGAGCAGTGATGAGAGCCTGGATGAGAGCAGTGATGAGAGCCTGGATGAGAGCAGTGATGAGAGCCTGGATGAGAACAGTGATGCACGTGACACGGCGCAGTTTTTGATATTCTTACGAGGCATAACCCCAGACTTTCTTTGAAATTACAGAGGACCTTGCTTCAGTGCAGTCAATGAAGAGCACAACCACAGGGAAAGACTTATTGTAGGAGGTTAATAAGTGTGTGGCAAAGCTGGGACTGAGTTTTGAAAAGTTATCCAGTGGGACCACTGATGGGTGCCCAAACTTGACAGGAAAAAACATTGGCCTTTTGAAAAGGATATAAGATCAAGTTGCTGAACTCAGCTCGGAAAATTATTTTCCTGCATTGCATTATTTATCAGGAGGTGTTCTGGAAATGTGTTCTGGAAATGAGTCATGTTGTGGAGACAGTCACTAAAGTGGTAAACTTCATGAGAGCAAAATCTTTAAACCACAGGCAGTTTGTCTCACTGTTGGAAGAGACAGAGTCGGGTCAAGCAAATCTCACCTACCACACAAACATGAGATGGCTGTTTGGGGAATGTGCTTAAAAGGGGGACCTGAAGTTGGATATTGCTGAGTTTTTGCCTTAGTTTTGGCCTTCATGAATGAACTGAATTCCAAACTACAAGGGAAGGGCCTTTTTGCACATCAGATGTACAGTCTTGTCAAAGCCTTCAAGGGAAATTACTCCCCCTGACCTGCCAAGTAGAAGCCAACAATTTAACACACCTTCTGACACTACTATTCTGTTCCCTATCAGATGAACAGTGGGAGAAGTACACATGGCTGCTGTGTGCATTGAACTGTGAGTTTTCTTGTCGTTTTAAGGATTTCAAAGTGTTGGAAAATGACATGCTGTTGGTTACCTCTCCCTTCACCTTCAATGTGGATAACGCTCCCACTGACCTGCAACTTGAACTTATCGTTCAGTCTGATGCAGTGATTGGAGAATTATTCAAAACAATGTCACTGACAAGGTTCTATGCAACTCTTGATGAACAAAACTTTCCAAAGATTAGGAGACATGCGAAACAGTCATGTGAACATTAATTTTCAGTGATTAAATATTTCAAATCAAGGCAAAGATCATCTCTTACTGACTCTACTCTGCGGGCGGCAGGGTAGCCTAGTGTTTAGAGCGTTGGACTAGTAACCGAAAGGTTGCAAGTTCAAATCCCCGAGCTGACAAGGTACAAATCTGTCGTTCTGCCCCTGAACAGGCAGTTAACCCACTGTTCCTAGGCCGTCATTGAAAATAAGAATTTGTTCTTAACTGACTTGCCTAGTAAAATAAAGGTAAAAAAAAAAAAAAAAAACTCTAACCTCTCAGCAATCCTGCACATAGCGACGTCAGAAACTATACCTTACTTCACTGCTCTAGTCAATGCCCTTCAGAGACTTCACTCCTCACACTAATTGGGTAGTTTAAATGTAATGTTGAGCTCTCTCTATTTCTCGTGTTTTTGTGCTTACCCGTTAACAAGAGTTCAGGTTAACAAGAGTTCTGAATGCACAGTGTACTTTTCCCTCCGTGTAGTTCATAGCATGTTTGATATTGAAAATACCTACCAAAAGGAGAACATGGATGTGGTTTATTTCTGTGTATGTTAAACAAGTAAAATAATTAGCATATCTAGACATGATTTACAGTAGATATATCTGCCCTACCCTGTGCTCTGACCTATTTCTCTTTCTCCCCTCTCTCTCCAGATGAAATCTCGCGTCTTGTGACGGCCGGCCACCCAACAACCTGCCCGCTTGACCCTATCCCCTCCCCTCTTCTCCAGACCATTTCCGGAGACCTTCTCCCTTACCTCACCTCGCTCATCAACTCATCCCTGACCGCTGGCTACGTCCCTTCCGTCTTCAAGAGAGCGAGAGTTGCACCCCTTCTGAAAAAACCTACACTCGATCCCTCCGATGTCAACAATTACAGACCAGTATCCCTTCTTTCTTTTCTCTCCAAAACTCTTGAACGTGCCGTCCTTGGCCAGCTCTCCCGCTATCTCTCTCTGAATGACCTTCTTGATCCAAATCAGTCAGGTTTCAAGACTAGTCATTCAACTGAGACTGCTCTCCTCTGTATCACGGAGGCGCTCCGCACAGCTAAAGCTAACTCTCTCTCCTCTGCTCTCATCCTTCTAGATCTATCGGCTTCCTTCGATACTGTGAACCATCAGATCCTCCTCTCCACCCTCTCCGAGTTGGGCATCTCCGGCGCGGCCCACGCTTGGATTGCGTCCTACCTGACAGGTCGCTCCTACCAGGTGGCGTGGCGAGAATCTGTCTCCTCACCACGCGCTCTCACCACTGGTGTCCCCCAGGGCTCTGTTCTAGGCCCTCTCCTATTCTCGCTATACACCAAGTCACTTGGCTCTGTCATAACCTCACATGGTCTCTCCTATCATTGCTATGCAGACGACACACAACTAATCTTCTCCTTTCCTCCTTCTGATGACCAGGTGGCGAATCGCATCTCTGCATGTCTGGCAGACATATCAGTGTGGATGACGGATCACCACCTCAAGCTGAACCTCGGCAAGACGGAGCTGCTCTTCATCCCGGGGAAGGACTGCCCGTTCCATGATCTCGCCATCACGGTTGACAACTCCATTGTGTCCTCCTCCCAGAGCGCTAAGAACCTTGGTGTGATCCTGGACAACACCCTGTCGTTCTCAACCAACATCAAGGCGGTGGCCCGTTCCTGTAGGTTCATGCTCTACAACATCCGCAGAGTACGACCCTGCCTCACACAGGAAGCGGCGCAGGTCCTAATCCAGGCACTTGTCATCTCCCATCTGGATTACTGCAACTCGCTGTTGGCTGGGCTCCCTGCCTGTGCCATTAAACCCCTTCAACTCATCCAGAACGCCGCAGCCCGTCTGGTGTTCAACCTTCCCAAGTTCTCTCACGTCACCCCGCTCCTCCGCTCTCTCCACTGGCTTCCAGTTGAAGCTCGCATCCGCTACAAGACCATGGTGCTTGCCTACGGAGCTGTGAGGGGAACGGCACCTCAGTACCTCCAGGCTCTGATCAGGCCCTACACCCAAACAAGGGCACTGCGTTCATCCACCTCTGGCCTGCTCGCCTCCCTACCACTGAGGAAATACAGCTCACGCTCAGCCCAGTCAAAACTGTTCGCTGCTCTGGCCTCCCAATGGTGGAACAAACTCCCTCACGACGCCAGGACAGCGGAGTCAATCACCACCTTCCGGAGACACCTGAAAACCCACCTCTTTAAGGAATACCTAGGATAGGATAAGTATTCCCTCTCAAGCCCCCCCTTTAAGATTTAGATGCACTATTGTAAAGTGACTGTTCCACTGGATGTCATAAGGTGAATGCACCAATTTGTAAGTCGCTCTGTATAAGAGCGTCTGCTAAATGACTTAAATGTAAATGTAAAATATCTGTCAACACAGTCATACACATGATGCATAATCCTGTAATATGATTCTAGCTCGCGATGGAAAAAATATATTCTAATGTGGCCCTCCATGGAAAATAATTGCCCAGGCCTGGTCTAGCTGGTCTAGCTGGTCATTATCATATTTCCCAGCATGCTCCTGGAAGTCTCCTCTCTGAAACGATAGAAAGGGCAGGCTAATTCGTGGCGCTTTCACAGCCATATAAGGAGACAATGAAAAACAGAGCGTCAAAAATCCTGCTCATTTCCTGTTTGAAGTTTCATCTTGGTTTCGCCTGTAGCATCAGTTCTGGGGCACTCACAGATAATATCTTTGCAGTTTTTGAAATGTCAGAGTGTTTTCTTTCCAAAGCTGCCAATTATATGTATAGTCGAGCATCTTTTCGTGACAAAATATTGCGCTTAAAACGGGCACGTTTTTTAATCCAATAATGACATAGCGCCCCCATAGGTTGAAGAGGTTAAGAGGCTCCTCTGTCCTCCACTCGTTACTTGTATTAATGGTACCTGTTTGAACTTGTTATCAGTATAAAAGACACCTGTCCACAACCTCAAACAGTCACACTGCAAACTCCACTATGGCCAAGACCAAAGAGCTGTCAAAGGACACCAGAAACAAAATTGTAGACCTGCAACCAGGTTGGGAAGACTGAATCTGCAATAGGTAAGCAGCTTGGTTTGAAGAAATCAACTGTGGGAGCAATTATTAGGAAATGGAAGACATACAAGACCACTGATAATCTCCCTCGATCTGAGGCTCCACGCAAGATCTCACCCTGTGGGGTTAAAATGATCACAAGAACGGTGAGCAAAAATCCCAGAACCACACGAGGGGACCTAGTGAATGACCTGCAGAGAGCTGGGACCAAAGTAACAAAGCCTACCATCAGCAAGGGCATTGACGATGAAACGTGGCTGGGTCTTTCAGCATGACAATGATCCCAAACACACCGCCCGGGCAACAAAGGAGTGGCTTTGTAAGAAGCATTTCAATGTACTGGAGTGGCCTAGCCAGTCTCCAGATCTCAACCCCATAGAAAATCTTTGGAGGGAGTTGAAAGTCACTGTTCTACTGACTTTCAACACCGCTCTAGAGGAGATCTGCATGGAGGAATGGACCAAAATACCAGCAACAGTGTGAAAACCTTGTGAATACTTACAGAAAACATTTGACCTCTGGCTTTGCCAACAATGGGTATATAACAAAGTATTGAGATAAACTTTTGTTATTGACCAAATACTTATTTTCCACCATAATTTGCAAATAAATTAATTTAAAAATCCTACAATGTGATTTTGTGGATTTTTTTCTCATTTTGTCTGTCATAGTTGAAGTGTACCTATGATGAAAATTACAGGCCTCTCTCATCTTTTTAAGTGGGAGAACTTGCACAATTGGTGGCCGACTAAATACTTTTTTGCCCCACTCTATTAGTGTCACGTATCACTTTGTTAGTTTGTTCATTTTTTCTTTCTTAATTAAAGAAGAATGTACGCATATCACGCTGCGCCTTGGTCTCCTTCTTTCAACGATCGTGACAAAATCTACAATAACACACCACCTCCATGCCAATAGGCTTGAAGGGCTGCCAGAAAAAGACTTTACTGAGAGAAAGCAACAAATGGAAAAGCCTGGAGTTTACTGAATGGCAATTGCACTTCGATTGGAAATGGTTGCTATGGTCAGATAGAGCTCTTTGGCCACACACACCAGTGAAAAGAACCTCATATCTACAAGTGGATTTTTTTATGCTATGGGGCTGTTTTGCTTCCGCTGGTCCTGGGGCCCTTGTTAAAGTCAACGGCATCATGAACTCTACCAATTACCAGTCAATTTTACCCCAAAATCTGTCTGCCTCTGCGAGGAGGCTGAAACTTGGCTGCAAGTCGATCTTCCATCAAGACAATAAACCCATGCACACATCAAAATCCACAAAGAAATGGTTCATTTGCCACAAAATCCCATTTTGCAATTGCCATCTCAGTCTCTGGTCTTGAACCCCATTGAAAACGTGTGGTTTGAATTGAAGAGGCAAGTCAATTAGCAAAGACCGAAGAAAAGAAGGATATCAAGAACCTGGAAATATTAGGTATAGAGGAATTGATATTATGTATAGAGGAAGTGATTGGAATGTGGCTTTGAATCAGACTTTTTGCCGACCCCCAAAACTCTAATGTCCAAAAGTGAACCCTGGAACAATATTCCTGAGATCCGAATGTGGGGAATGATGAGAGATGGTCTATGGAAAACGAATGTCTATTTTGTGATGTCATTAAGAATGGTATAAAAAAAATGATGATGCAAATATTGTAACTTGAAGAGTATACACACTGTATATGTCAAGTTTTCATCCTTTACGTTGTGTAGGCAATATCAAAGATGATGAGAGTATGTTTTGTTAAGATAGGAATGTGATTTTAGTTGTCTAATGAGACCATAGTTCTGATGATACTTTGCCCCAGTATGTAGCCATGCCTGAGGGAGCTCATGGAGTGTATAATGGATGAGTTGACAATTAACATATCAGACCAGAAGGACTCAAGCTGCAGCTTAGGTCTCCATTGGTTACAACCGTGAAAATCAACCCGAAGTGAAGACGACAAAGTAGCCTTTCTAACGATCCAATGCTATGGCTGAGTAGCTGTTATAAGTACTGTACCTAAGAAAGTGAATTGAAGTAGGACCTTCCGGTTATTCTCTTCCAACCATCGTCTACTACACTGCTCTCAACACCCCACTGGGGATCATCGACACGGCTGATTCACTGTCTTCAGAGGACCACTCTTCCTGAACGAGTGAAAGGAAACACCACCCTGTTAGTTCTGCTTCAGACTACAGGACAAGGCATTAAAGCCACGGACATCTAGGAAGAAGGAAATTGTGACCTCTTGTGGACAATCAGAGCCTTACACTTAAGAGAAGGCCCAACCGAACCCTTTCCACAAAGGCCCAACTGAACCCTTTCCATGAAGGCCTGGGTCCAACAGAGATAAACAACGAAGGAAGACATTCAAACACGTAAACACATTCATGATTTCTTACTCCAAACAGACTGCAGTTCGGGTACAAAGTATTATGATTACTGTGAGCGTAGTTCCATGTGTATAAACGTATACACAAAATAATACCCCTGCATATCAGTGTATGTATGCAGTCCGACTAGTCAGAAGTGCTGTTTTCCAGTGGAGCACAGTGAGAAAGGTCTGCCAGTAAAGAACACACTCTAATATTGACACATCTTTCTATAGGACACAACTCTATCTGGCATTTGATTAAATGTAGTCAGGCAGGAACTTGACCTCAATTACTCATGGGGTCTTTCCTGCCTGACTAAATTGCAGACAATTGCCAGATCTCACAATACATAGGTGTTTAACATATCAGCTAACCGCAGATGATATAGCAATCCGCTCGACTGCTGCCCAGTAATTGATGTAACATACATGTAGTCAGGTTTTGAGATTTAAGGCCCATTGCACTCAAAAACATGATATTCCGGTGTTTTACATACACTGAGTGTACAAAACATTTGGAACAACTGCTCTTTCCATGACATAGACCGTCCAGGTGAATCCAGGTGAAAGCCATGATCCAGTATTGACATCACCTGTTAAATCCACTTCAATCAGTGTAGATGAAGGTTTGAAGACGGATTTTAAAGCCTTGAGACAATCGAGGCATGGGCAGCACAAAGCATTTGCGTGCCTTTGAAAGGGGTATGGTAGTAGGTGCCAGGCCTGAGTGTGTCAAGAGCTGCTGGGGTTTTCACACTCAACAGTTGCTCGTGTGTATCATGACCTAATGGTCCACCACCCAAAGGACATCCAGCCAACTTGACAGGACCATGGGAAGCTTTGGGACTCTACATGGTCCACCATCCCTGTGGAATGCTTTTTAAACATGTGTTTCTTTTGTACACTGTGTATATTTCCACACTATGAGGTTGGAGTGATACTGTGAAATTGTGAAAATGATGATAAATCCTTTTTTAGTGTAAACGCTGTTTGCACAGACCGCCAGACATTTCAGAAAGTTTTGGTGGGATGGAGTTTTGGCATTCCACTGTGACATCACCAGCTGGTCAATTAGTTAATAGACCAATAAGAAAGAGTTCCAAAACTCTCTGCCAATAACAGATGGTTTTCTGATTTCCCATCCACACTCAGACCACTCTCTCATTCAGTGGATAGAGTTATGAGTGTCACTACTGTGGTTAAACCACCAGAGGACAATCTTGTTCCACCTAGAAAATATGACTGAAATGAAATAAAACTGAGAGAGGAAAGAGAGGTCATAGAAAAACAATATGCATCAGAATTATAGAGACATGATAAATATTGTCTAGGCAGGGGAATTTATGAATCAAGGTAAGGAAAGCCCTAATCCTTCAAGGGAATTAGAAAATGCCACAGCTTAAGCATACATCTGTTTTTTTTATATAGCCTTATTAAAGGCTGTGGTTAATTGTGTACAGGCATAATTATGTACAGAATGTAACCAAATGGGCTTGGTTCATCACTGATTCAGATGCATGTGGCTATGATTTGTTTCCTATTATACGGTATCCCATTGGCTAAAGAAGAGGGTGTGGAGAAACTGAGTGGAACATAGAGGGTGGGCAGAACCCCCCCGAGGCATTTTTATTAACGTTCCAATCAGCATCAGTCCAGATCGCTTGATCTGCACAAACAAATTGGGATTAGCCTTGAAATAGGAATTGAAAACCCTCCATGAGAGCTCACTCATACACAGACAAAGTAACCTGTTGACACCTTAAATCACTTTCTACTGGGCCTGTCATGGTGTTACTAGCGGTGTCATACACCTATGTAGTACGTACACCATGTAAACAAGCACGTGAGCAGACTATTTGTGAGATATTAATGAAAGGTCATTATTACTTAAAAGGTTTATGTGGTACTGACTAAAAACTTAATCAGAAGTCAAAGCAACATAAAATGTTCCAGTTTAAATGGCTTAGGTAGTTTCCTCTGTTTCTTCTTAACCCTGACAGTCATGAATGCAGGTTGTGGGTGAATAAAAATGTAAATTCTTGGAATGCCTAAAGCTGGCTTAGATTCCAACAGGAATACCACATCACTTTGCAAGCCAGCACAATGCGATTTAAAGTAGGGTTGCAAAAGTCTGGTACTTTTCACAGATTTTCCAGAAATCCTTAATGGAACATCACTGGAATTTTTAGGTAGAAAGTTTTGGGAATTTTGCAACCCTGATGTTGCATGTGTACTATGAGTTTCAGGCAGTAGTATAAGGCCTTAAGATATATGTAGAGGTGTAATTATAGTGATAACATTCCTCTAGGATGTCACTTGGTAAAGGCCACAGATCTAAATATGAAAAAATCCAACAACCATGTCTCTGTCACTGACAAATACAGTCGTGGGTGGTAACTCTACAAATCAATAAAAAAGGCAAGGCACGCTGGATAATTATTGGAGGCCTGGCACATTAAATGTAAGTTTACCTTACAAAAAATAACTGCATTTGTATTGCTCATATGTGACCTGATTCAGGAAACTTGTCCCAAGTCAAGACTTCACAGGAGAGACGTTTGAACGTACATGACATTTTTTAAAATAAAAATGCGTTTCTTGGCAGAAATGCCTTCTCGAACATGTGAACTTTCATGTGCCTTAAAATCAAACATGAATGCCATCTGTAAATACAAATACAATTATAAAACTACGAGCCTAGTTGGTTTAGCCAGAGAAATAGCCAGCAACCTTCCTGCAATACATGATTGGCTAAGATAATGAGTGGGTTGGACATGCCGAGAAAATAGTTTGGATTGGTCTGCCATATAGCACGCATCTGTCTATTGGAGCTGGTCTGTATGTCTAGGTAATCGCGTCAAATGCGGCTTTACATTTTTTTTATTGCATTGTAAAACTGCATAAACCTAATGTCAAGTGAAAGTGTACAGTTAGCTAGCTAACGTTAGCTGGCTGGATCGCTAGCTAACGTTATGTGTATGCTCTCCATTTTCTGGAGGACCAAGTTTTGAAATCAGTGGAATTCGAGTATGATAGCATTAGGAGATAGAGAAAACACCTGTTTATATCACATCTTCAAACTAAAGGCAACCATGCATGGCACAAGACAGGAGACACGTCCAACCATGATGTAGTCTAGCTAGCTACATTTTCAAATACACGTGTTTCTAATTTTGACAGAATGTGGTTTAATATCAAGTGTTCTGTTAGCTAGCTAACGTAAGCTAGCTGGGTTACTAGCTGATGTTATGTGTATGATCTTATTCTTCGTTTCTCAGACATATTTGCTTGACTAGTTATAGCCATTGAACCTGGTTGGCTAGCTACCAGTATAATCATGCAGGGTAGTAACATCATGAGTTCTGATTATGGTCCATTGTTTAGCTAGCTACCTAGCTACATGTCTTAACAAAACACTCCATGCAAGTATCATTTTCAATAGAATGTCACTGCAACTGTTGATAGATGTGCCAGCTGGTAAATTCGCTCTGGCAATCTACTCTGATTTCAGACCACAGGTAAAATAGTCTAGCTAGCTACATTTTCAGATCTTACATGTTTCTAATTTTGACGTAAAGTATTTTCATTTCAAGTTAAAGTGTATTGTGAGCTAGCTAACGTTAGCTGGCTGGCTCGCTAACTGACGTTACGTCAAGCGTTGGGATTCATTGTTTACCTATCTAGCTATATTTCTTAACAAAAGACTCTCGTCTTAGTGTGCCAGAGCGCAGAATAACTGATACATTTCTGAACACTCAACACCCATTGAATATGTCGGCAACAAAGCATAATTCAATTGTTGCCAGCAGCACAGTTACATCCACCAATGCTCTGGATAACATGAAAACAGCCTAACCAGCTCTACTAGGGGGAGTAAAATGGTCAGATTGGGATGCTCTCTCATTATGTGTCTGGAAGTAGCTAGCCAATGTTAGCCAGTTAGCTTGGGTGCTTGACTGTCGTTGTGAGGTCAGAGCTTTCGAATCATCCCTGCTTATTGGACAGAGCATCTAGTATGTGCTCTGAACGCGAAACACTCTGAATTTACGAAGTGACAATCTGACAGCATAGTTGCAGTCACCAACGCTCTGGATAACATAACAGCCTAACCAGCTCTGATAGGGCGAGTAATGTTCCGTGAGCTGTTCTCTCTCTTAGAAGTCTGGAAGCAGCTGGCAAATTATTATAGAATGCACTGATCAACCCATAAAGAGATGGGTGGGGCTAAGGCTTAAGAGGGTGTGAACAATGCTGAATGGGTGTAGACAAAGAAGGGTTCTCCAATAGTAGTACCAAAAATGTTGAAAGACGGTTTTCTCAAAAGTGAGTTTACAAGTTGATCAACTTTCAAAGCATTATTACTTTCCCATTGTTTCCACAAATGCAGTATATGATATACGATTTTGTAGCTCTGAGTCTCTACCTTTATCCAATGTAACAAGCAGACATTCAAATGTTGCTACATAAGACCGAATCCAGGTGGTGAGTCACATATGTCCTGCTCACTTCAGCTATTTAAGTTTCTTAAGTACTCATTTCTAGGTAATCGGTTTCCTCAAAATGTTTGAGAAGTCGGAACTTATCAGGTTTTAAAGTGTAATGTAGAGGTATCTACAGACTACATAGGTCCAGAGCTAGCTACTGACTATACTACCCCCCCGCCACCTATGACAGAGTGGTGGCCCTATTCAAAAGAAAGGTTACTTTCTAACATACAGTACTATGTCCATGGGACATTACTATGCCTATTCCCTGCAGTCAATGGACTGTACATGAGTAGCATGCTCTACAGCCCTCTCTCTGCTTGCCAGGCACTGTTATCACCCTGACTATTGTTATTCTGGTTCACCTTTACAGAGTCCACAATGGCGGTGGATGACAGCCAGAAAGACATGCTTTAACTCCATACCGCCTGGAGAGATAGATGGAGGGATGGAGAGTAAACGGGAGTGGTAGTCATTCATCTTACCTCCTTTTCACAGCTCTGTCACTCTCCCCTGTGAGCCTCTCCAAACCAAGCCATGGGGCACATACACACACAGTCACACAGTCACACAGTCACACGCACGCACGCACGCACGCACGCACGCACGCACGCACGCACGCACGCACGCACGCACGCACGCACGCACGCACACACACACACACACACACACACACACACACACACACACACACACACACACACACACACACACACACACACACTCGCACGCACTGGCAAATAAGAGTCAATAGGATATGGTATTTAGGCTAAACCCTTAACAGGCATTGCTCTATGATTATAACATTGGTCTATGATTGGTCTATGATTATAACAATGGTATATGATTGGTCAATGATTATAATATTGGTCTATGATTGGCCTATGATTATAACATTAGCCTGTGATTATAACATTGGCCTATGATTATAACATCGGCCTATGATTATAACATTGGTCTAAGACAACATTGGTCTAAGATAACATTGGTCTAAGATGGTAATTGCTACACTGTAAGCAAGGCATGTAAACACTATCTTCTCTGCAAAAAGCACACGTTTTAATTACATGGCAGTGGGCCCTAGTGTATCCATATTTCACATATTGAACATTGCTTCATTGATTGCCGGTAAGAGAGGTGAGAGAGAAAGAAAAGGAAAGTAAAGGACACAATACCATCACCACAGAAAACTCTCTCCGTTTATAATTATGTGGAATGAATGAGATTTTATGCAACCTTGGCCCTTAGTATTGGGCTCCCTGAAGTCTCGCTCTCTTTCTCAGCTCCATTAGCTCTGATGGAGTGACACTGGCAGTCTTTCCTCGCTTCATCCATCAAATCAACATCAAAGCTTTCCAGAGTCACATTCAGTGCACCATACGCAATGCACTTTCTATTTGTGAAGCAATCAGGGATTCAGATATTTTCCCGACAAGTGAGTGATAGATAGGCACATAATGAGGTAATTATGACAGACACACATCGTCACGGTAACCATTAAGTCGGGTAATGTTGCTGTTGTCCTTCTAATTTCGCTAATTTGACTCTTTTATTTAACTATTAGGAGAACTACGCTAACTGTCCCCGGACAAAGTACTGTCTATTTGGCTTTAAATAATCCAGTCCAGCTACAAGGTTAGTGGAGAAATTCTCGACAGTGTGGAAAAGTGACTTCAGTGTACCATGTGGCTTGAAGACTAGCGTGTTTTGAAAGGTTGCCAAACATTGCAATAATGTTAACCCAGCTAAACCTTAACCCACCCGGGCCAGTTTCCCAATAGCGATGGAATTTAGGCTTACAAGTGGTTTAATGATGCATCTTTCTCACCACGAAGAGAGGTCAGTTGCTAAGTGTGTCACTGGAGCATGTGCCAATAGTTATAGGATAAAAATCAAGGTCTGTCCTGCTCTCAGATCAGCTTTCTCAATTCAAATTTTACACGAAGGTTATATTTCACAATACTGACGACGGATCAGCTCCTAGAAAGATATTACTACCTATGGCAACAAATATTGAGGCGGCTTATTCTAACGCTTACCCAATACAATTCCACAAAAGCATAGATTTGTCACGTCATTGTAAACATGTTAGGATACACATCTTCAAATGTATTGAGACCAATTATAGACAGTAGTCTACAAGTATGTAGCAAAATAGAACTCCATTTATTGAACATGAAGCATATTTCAATATGAATGAAATAGGCCTATAGACTACTCTGTTTTAATCCAGTCATTTTGGTTTACATTTGGCACGTCGTTTTATACTTCGCTTGTTTGTATCAACTGCAAAGACATTTGCAACTTTGTATTTGTATTTTCTGAAGTTATCTGTGGTCACAGAGAGACGGACAAACTATGTGAATCTATGTTTTGCTCTTCTGTGTATAAAGTGACCAGGGAGGGCAGAAAAGCATCTAACAATATACTTATCTGTTCCACGAGTGGTCTGAGGCAGGCGTTAGATTAAAACATCTACAGGATCGTTGTCCCCCCACGGGACCGTTGAGCTAACGTGAGCTAATGTGATTAGCATGAGGTTGTAAGTAACAAGAACATTTCCCAGGACATAGACATATCTGACATGGGCAGAAAGCTTAACAAATTATTGTTAATCTAACTGCACTGTCCAATTTACAGTAGCTATTGCAGTGAAAGAATATCATGTTATTGTTTGAGGAAAGTCCACAGTTATGAACTTGAAAATGTATTAATAAACCAATTAGGCACATTTGGGCAAAAATGTAAAAAATGTGTCCAATCCTGAAGAGGTAGCATTTTCAGGTGCAACATTAATAATGATGGTTTTGGGAAACAGCTCTGAGATTTATCAATGCTACTATGAAGGATCTAACAATGAACTTGAGCCTTGGGATGCTTTTGTCAAACCGGGCCCTGAACTCAAGGCATTGGATATCATTATGGCACAATTTTATGGTCGAAATTGTATACTTGTTGAATGTACATCAACTAAACAGATTACAACCACAGCGTAGGCATGACAGTGTACAATGCTATTTAACCTTACACTAAACACTAACAGGTGTAGTTATTGCAGTTTTTTTTTAGAAACACAGCATGTAATTTATCTTGCAGTAGCCTAGGTAAGACAAGTAGTAACCACAGCATGATTAGATACCAGTCTCAGCATTTCTGCACAGCGCTGATGACGCATTCAAGTGATTAACATAGCAATTCTGCTTTGTTACTTTGAGCCTAAATAAAAAGTTTAACTGAAGCATGCACCCACTTTCCACATTCTACCATGGCCTGCCGTGCATAAATTTCACCCTCCAATTGACTTAATACCCATGACTCAATACTCTGCTGTAATATGATATTCAAAGAGCTTTTGACCTGCGTTCTTTGGTGTCTCATTACTCTGAATGGCTTCGTTTATCCCCCATAAAGCCCTCTTAACTCCGGGGGACAGCTAAACTGCGGGACAGAAAATGCTGGCAAGCGCTTTCAGACCGGAAGCGCATTGATTAGTGACAGTAATTAGTAGCCTTTCATTTTGGGACAGCCTTAGCAACGATAACGGGACAGTTTGTGTGTGTGCGTGTGTCTGTGTGTGGTTACATTATGATGCATATTAGCTACTGGTGAGTGGGCCCGATTCTGCCCAGAGATATAACAGGGATCTGGAAACAGTAAAGCAGCATTACCATAATATGCACAACAAATGGAGTTCCTACAGCACAAATCCTAAAGATGCCAGCTTTGCCATACACCTCATGAGACTTGGCACCATGTTTGAAAAGACAGGAAACAAAACCACAAACTGCAGCTATAAGCACTGACACAGCAGGCTGTGAGGCTACATGTCAGTGGATGGATGCTTCTCCAAGCAGGTTTCAGTGTTGACAGACAGGTGAGAGGCAGGTTAGCAGAGGCAGAGGACAGAGCTGACAGGGAGAGGAGATGCAGGCCACTGATGCCATCACTCGACCTGCCAAGCCAGACAGAGGGGAAGTTCAACACAAGACAGAACCAGGGTCCAATGCAAAAGAATGGAAACAAATTGATTTGAAACAGAGGGACTACCAGTACCAGATCTTGTTCTTCTCCTGTTTGTGCCCACAGAATGTGACCAAGCTCAAAACAATAGCAGATTGTCACAGGGCTCTATGTCTCTGATGAGGAGAGAACAATTTCCAACCTGATTGATGCTTAGCTTAGAGAGAGGGAGTGAGATGGATAGAGAGAGGGAGGAAGAGAGAGAGAGAGCGAGAGAGAGGGTAAGGAAGAGCGAGAGAGAGAGAGAGAGAGAGAGAGAGAGAGAGAGAGAGAGAGAGAGAGGGAGGGTAAGGAAGAGAGACAGGGAGAGAGAGAGAATGGGAGAGAGAGTGCGGGAGGGAAGGAGAGATGGTGAGAGAGACGGAAGGGAGGGAGAGACAGGGAGAGGTAGAGGGGAGGGGAGGGAGGGGGGAGACAGAGAGAGAAGATCTGTTTGTGGATCAGTCTTCTGAGATGATGGTGTTCATGACAGATTTCAAGGTCCACTCTATCAAAGTGTGTGTCTCCCGACAGAAAATTGCCAATGTGTTTCTAGGTTGCTAATTGGATACACAAAAATTACCAAATGACTCGGTCAGTTGTTATGGTAATCTGGTTAATGTATTTGTCCTGAGGCAAAGCTGACAGAAAGAGAAAAACACCAATATATTATTGTCACTTGTGAAATAAACGTTTTGTCATGCCCGTGGTACACGGTCTGATATACCACGGCTGTCAGCCAATCAGCATTCAGGGCTTGAACCATCCCGTTTATAATGTCACTCATTTACTGCGTGTTTCAAGCCCTGAATGCCGAACAGCCGTTAGCCGTGATATATTGGTCATATCCCACACCCCCTCGTGCCTTATTGCTTAATTATACCACAAGAGGAAGCATGGATATAAATATTTTACTGTTGTTGACATTTAGTCACAACAAGGGTGTAAGGAGGTGTGTGTGTACTTTTAACTGATATGAACAACCAAGTCCATTCGAGAGACAAACATCAGCAAACCTCCAATAATTCATCCAATGGAGAGTTGAATTCTGGCAATAGTAAAATCACTACAATGACACCAACAGAATGGCTTGGCTGGTATAAACACACCATACCGAAACAGAAAAGAATTAAACAAAACACAAAAAGCTCAATCACTCAATACCTCATCGACTGCCTGTTTTCTACAACATTGATCGCTCATCCAGACCCTGCAGACGACCATCATTTATTTGGCGAAGACAAATTAGCCGTACGCTTCCAGAGGGGCTCACCTGACTGCTTGCCTCGGTTACAGCAGCAACAGGCAGGCGGGCGGGCAGGAAAGCAGGCAGGCCAGCACTCTAGGATGGCATTGTGCTGCCACAGAAGCTCCTCAACACCAAACGAGTTCAACATTACACTTAGAGTCCTGGGAGGTAGAATAAAAATAAATGAAAGACAAATAGTCGTGCCCCCCTCTCTCTCTCTCTCTGTAGACCTTGGACATTTGGAGAGAAAAAGGAAAATGCCAATGTTTCCATAATCCCCAGCATCATCTCTGTACGACCCCTGAAGAGGGGACATGAACAACAACATCAACAAACTGTATTGAAATGTCGGCCTTAGTGGGATAGACTCCAGGCGTTCTCGCTCCAGTCAAACGTTTTCCTTTCTCTTGCTGTTCCAACCTGTAAGATGACCACAACAGACATGAACCTTCACACTTCATCTTGTTTTCTAACTTTATCATGTTTTCTTGATTGCATTTTTCTGAGGTGAAATGGCAGTACTTTTTTATTTATTTTTTAAATAGAATGATGAAATAGATCCATGAAATAGAATGATGAAATATAACTAAATGCTGACTGAACAGAAGAACAGAACCTTGCCCTCCCCTACACTGTAAAATGTTTCCTGTAGTTTTTACAGTGTAGCTCCCAGAGTGGATCCCCCCTTCCCCTGAGTTCCCCACCTCAGAAGACATGTGTACTAGTCAGGGTTGTAGTATTCTCCTCAGTGTTACAGTATTCATCTCTTTGCCTCTCAGCATCCCTAATGAGCCCTATTTGGATTGAAGCAGGCCAAGGCTTTGATCTAAAGGCCCGCGGGCCCCCACTGGGCATTCCCAGTCCAGTCATATCTATTTTGGCATAAGTAAAACCCCTGGCCTTTGCCAGTCCACGACTATGTGCTTTAATGTTGGACAGACGCAAAGTGTAGTTATTTACATAATGACATTTGAGTCATTTAGCAGATGCTCTTATCCAGAGTAACTTACAGTTGGTGCATTCATCTTAAGATAGCTAGGTGAGACAACAACATATCACAATAATTATTTTGTATGTGTGGGGGAGGGGGGATTCATTTAAGATACTCTTTGAAGAGGTAGGGTTTCAGACATTTTGGAAGATGGGTAGGGACTCTGCTGTGCCAGGACAGAGAAGAGCTTTGACTGAGCTGAGTGGGAGTTGCCCTCCTGTAGGGTTTAGGGCCAAGGGACCAACGGTAGCAGAATGGAGTGCTCAGTATAGGATGTAGGGTTTGCGCATGATTTGAAGGTAGTTCCCCTTGCTGTTTCAAGCACCATGGTCTTGTAGTGAATTTGAACTTTGACTGGAAGCCAGTGGAGTGTGCGGAGGAGTGGGATGAAATGGTTTAACTTGGGAATGTTGAACACCGGATGGGCTGCGGCATTCTGGATAAGTTGCAGGGATTTGATGGCACAAGCAGAGCACCCTTCCAACAGAAAGTTGTAGTAGCCTAGACATGAGATGACAAGCCCCAGGATCAGGACCTGCATCGCTTCCTGTATGAGGAAGGTTCGTACCAAGGTTTTTATAGGAAATGAAAACTGAAACTAAAATGAAAAACAAAAATTTGAAAAATGATTTAGCAAAGTGAAACAAAATGATTAAATAACTGAAAAATGAAACTATGCTGAAACTATTATCTTTGACTGCAAAACTAACTAAAATAAAAAACCAATGATGATTAGTTTTAGTTTTCTTTTACTTCTTAAACTTTGGGCAAAAATCTAATTTTGTAAAAATAAAAAATATATATAATTGGGGTTTTCGGGATTCTGAATCTGGCAGGTAAATGCTGCCATTTACCAATGTTTCAAATAGAGCTAGCATGTGCATCACATTCACTCGCTATCAGTAGCTAACAGTGAAGAAATCAGAGGGTGAACATGGAGTGTGAGCGTGAAGCATAGGCTTGAATAATGGCGGCAGTAAACCCAACACCAGCAGAAGTCGGTCGCAAAAGGGAAAGCACCGATCGTATGATTATTTTAAGTACATTGCTGGGAAAAATCTATAATTGTATTGTAGTGTCAGAAAATGTCAGCATGTGGAACAGAGATAAAAGGGAAAAACACAACCAACTTCAAAAGTTTATCTGAACAAGTCACGTGTGCTCCCTATCAGGCCTTTAGGTCACCAGGCTGCTTGTGATGGTGCACATCTGTCACCATCGTTACGCGCACCTGCGCGTCATCACTTCCCTGATTACCTTCCCTATACAGTTCAAATCGGAAGTTTACATACACTTAGGTTGGAGCCATTATTTGAGTCAATTGGAGGTGTACCTGTGGATGTATTTCAAGGCCTACCTTCAAACTCAGTGCCTCTTTGCTTGACATTATGGGAAAATCAAAAGAAATCAGCCAAGACCTCAGAAACAAAATTGTAGACCTCCACTATTCTGGTTCGTCCTTGGGAGCAATTTCCAAATGCCTGAAGGTACCACGTTAATCTGTAAAAACAATAGTACGCAAGTATAAATACCTTGGGACCACTCAGCCGTCATACCGCTCAGGAAGGAGACGCATTCTGTCTCCTAGAGATGAACGTACTTCGGTGCCAAAAGTGCAAATCAATCCCAGAACAACAGCAAAGGACCTTGGAAGATGCTGGAGGAAACAGGTACAAAAGTATCTATATCCACTGTAAAACAAATCCTATATTGACATAACCTGAAAGGCCGCTCAGCAAGGAAGAAGTCAGTGCTCCAAAACCGCCATAAAAAAGCCAGAATACGTGTTGCAACTGCACATGGGGACAAAGATTGTACTTTTTGGAGAAATGTCTTCTGGTCTGATGAAACCATAATTATGGGGGAGAATATACAGCCCGAAGAACACCATCCCAACCGTGAAGCACGGTGGTGGCAGTATCATGTTGTGAGGGTGCTTTGCTGCAAGAGGGATTGGTGCACTTCACAAAATAGATGGCATCATAAGGCAGGAAAATTATGTGGATATATTGAAACCACAGCTCAATACATCAGACAGGAAGTTAAAGCTTGGTCACAAATGGGTCTTCCAAATGGACAATGACCTCAAGCATACTTCTAAAGCTGTGGCAAAATGGCTTAAGGACAACAAAGTCAAGGTATTGGAGTGGCCATCACAAAGCCCTGACCTCAGTCCTGTAGAACATTTGTGGGCAGAAGTGAAAAAGCATGTGCGAGCAAGGAGGCCTACATACCTGACTCAGTTACACCAGCTCTGTCACAAGGAATGGGACAAAATTCACCCAATTTATTGTGGGAAGCTTGTGGAGGCTACCCGAAATGTTTGACCCAAGTTAAACAATTTAAAGGCAATACTACTCTCAATTAGTATTTGGTATGTAAGCTTTTGACCCACTGGGAATGTGATGAAAGAAATTGAAG
The DNA here is from genome assembly GCF_021184085.1 of Oncorhynchus gorbuscha. Lineage (NCBI taxonomy): Eukaryota > Metazoa > Chordata > Actinopteri > Salmoniformes > Salmonidae > Oncorhynchus > Oncorhynchus gorbuscha. The sequence goes on along the minus strand of NC_060183.1, from coordinate 13,648,994 downwards.
CTAAAATAAATCATTCTCTCTGCTATTATTCTGACATTTCACATTCTTAAAATAAAGATAAAGTGGTAATCTAAACTGACCTAAGAAAGATAATTTTTACTAGGATTAAATGTCAGGAATTGTGAAAAACTGAGTTTAAATGTATTTGGCTGTGGTGTATGTAAACTTCCGACAACTGTATATTCCACTCCTTTTAGTTCCTTCCCCAGGCTTTCTGTTTCAGTGTCATGTCAGTGTGCTTTCTGTGTTTCTTGTTTTGTATTATTTTCCATTTATTTGATTAAAATACTCACTCCCTGAACTTGCTTCCTGACTCTCAGCGCACATCATTACAGAATAACGTGTCACCTAAGGGAAGTATCAGGGAGAGTTTTTTTGTGTCAGGTGGAATGACGTCAGATCTGGGAGCCGCTACAGTCTTTCATGCCTCAGCCGGATCGCCAGGGTCCCCTGCCTCAGCCGGATCGCCAGGGTCCCCTGCCTCAGCCGGATCAGGCTTTCAAGCCTCAGCCGGATTTCCAGGTTCCCGCGCATCAGCAGGGGTGACCAGTCCTCTCCTGATCACTGGAACCGTCCCTTGGGATGGCATCCTGCAGCTGGAGCCGAACGGGAGGGCGTACTGTCACGTATGACCTCTCTCCGGTGCTCTAGGTCGCCATGCTCCCGCGTCTCAGCCGGACTGACCGGTTTCCTGCACCTCAGCAGAGGTGACTGGTCTGCTCCTGATTCTCGGGGTCGTCATTTTGGTTGGAGTCCTGCGGCTGGAGCTGTGCGTCGGGGAGGGGGTACTGTCACGTGTGCTCCCTCTCCAGCCTCTCCGTCATCAGGCCGCTCATGATGGAGCACACCTGTCACCATCATTACACGCACCTGTGCGTCATCACTCACTTGGACTCCATCACTCCCCCGATTACCTTTTCTATATATGTCACTCCCTTTGGTTACTTTCCCATATATGTCACTCCCTTTAGTTCCTTGCCCAGGTGTCATTGTTTCTTTTTCTGTCACGCCTTGGTCTTAGTATTTTGTGTTTTCTTTAATTATTTGTTCAGGCCAGGGTGTGACATGGGTTTATTTTGTTGTGTTTCGTATTGGGGTTTTGTAGGCATTGGGATTGCGGCTGAGTAGGGGTGTAGCATAGGTTTGGCTGCCTGAGGCGGTTCTCAATCAGAGTCAGGTGATTCTCGTTGTCTCTGATTGGGAACCGTATTTAGGTAGCCGGGGTTTCACTGTATTTTGTGGGTGATTGTTCCTATCTCTGTGTAGTTGTTCACCAGACAGGCTGTATAGGTTTTCACGTTCCGTTTGTTGTTTTTGTAATATTTATATGTTATTTCATGTATCGCTTTTCTTCATTAAAGAACATGAGTAACCACCACGCTGCATTTTGGTCCGACTCTCCTTCAACAGACGAACGCCGTTACATTTTCAGTTTCTTGTCTTTGTGCTGTCAGTGTTTCTTGTTTTGTATTATGTTCCGTTTATTTAATTTAAACACTCACTTCCTGAACTTGCTTCCCGACTCAAAACACATCGTTACAGAACAGCGCCACAAAGAATTTCAGGATAAAAACAAGGTGAGACTGCCATTATTTTGGGGAGGGAATTCGGTCAGGATTCGACTCCTGGTATCATATGAACACACATAAGACAAGGAAAATGTTTAGAATTGCAAGCAATTTGCTTTAGAACTGCACTTGTTTCTCACTGCCAACAAGGGTGGTGTGAACAGTTTGAACAGTTTGGTTGTATGGGTTGGGGTTTGTTACTACTCCGTTGAATGGTAAAATCCATCCGGACCTATGCCACCTAGGACATGTGTTTGACCAGACTTTTTCAAATATTACTAGTACCCCTGCTATAGGTCTACAACACATTAATAAATAGTACTGGATTACCCCTGCTATAGGTCTACAACACATGAATAAATACTACTGCAGTACCCATGCTATAGGTCTACAACACATTAATAAATAGTACTGCAGTACCCCTGCTATAGGTCTACAACACATGAATAAATAGTACTGCAGTACCTCTGTTATAGGTCTACAACACATGAATAAATACTACTGCAGTACTGCAGTACCCCTGCTATAGGTCTACAACACATTCATAAATAGTACTGCAGTACCCCTGCTATAGGTCTACAACACATTCATAAATAGTACTGCAGTACCCATGCTATAGGCCTACAACACATTCATAAATAGTACTGCAGTACCCCTGCTATAGGTCTACAACACATTAATAAATAGTACTGCAGTACCCCTGCTATAGGTCTACAACACATTAATAAATAGTACTGGAGTACCCCTGCTATAGGTCTACAACACATTAATAAATAGTACTGCAGTACCCCTGCTATAGGTCTACAACACATTAATAAATAGTACTGGAGTACCCCTGCTATAGGTCTACAACACATGAATAAATAGTACTGCAGTACCCATGCTATAGGTCTACAACACATGAATAAATAGTACTGCAGTACCCATGCTATAGGTCTACAACACATTAATAAATAGTACTGCAGTACCCATGCTATAGGTCTACAACACATTAATAAATAGTACTGCAGTACCCATGCTATAGGTCTACCACACATTAATAAATAGTACTGGAGTACCCATGCTATAGGTCTACAACACATTAATAAATAGTACTGGAGTACCCATGCTATAGGTCTACAACACATTAATAAATAGTACTGCAGTACCCATGCTATAGGTCTACAACACATTAATAAATAGTACTGGAGTACCCATGCTATAGGTCTACAACACATTAATAAATAGTACTGCAGTACCCATGCTATAGGCCTACAACACATTCATAAATAGTACTGCAGTACCCCTGCTATAGGTCTACAACACATTAATAAATAGTACTGCAGTACCCCTGCTATAGGTCTACAACACATTCATAAATAGTACTGCAGTACCCATGCTATAGGCCTACAACAGATGCATGGCTCCTAGCCTACAATGCATGAGGCTATTTACTGTCCTTAATACGCAAACTCAAATTAAATAACATGAAAACGAAATCAAAACTAAACAGAATAAAAAATAAAAACATTAAAAAAAATATATTAAAATAAATAAATAATAGAAAATAACAAAACTATAATAACCTTGTGTAGAGCATGAACCTGCAGGAGCGAGTCATTGCTTTGATGTTTGCACAGAATGACCGGGGGTTGTCCAGGGTCACGCCAAGGTTCATTGCACTCTGGAAGAGAGACACCGTAGTTCTTAACCATGATGGAGAAGTCTTGGAGCAGGCAGGCCTTCCCAGGGAGGAAAAGCTGTCGAGGTTGAGATTGAGCTAGAGATGGTCGGCCGACTTCCAAGCACCTGTCAGAAGGTAGTGTCGTCCGAAAAGCAATGATAGGAGAGAGCATGTGAGGATATGACAAAGCCGAGTGACTTGGTGTACAGAGAGAAAAAGAGAGGGCCTAGGAGGTAGATAGTGGTGTTAAGATGAAGGGATGTCCAGCATGTCTCCTATCCGGAGGCGGTGAGAAGAGCGGAAGAAAGGAGTGTAGTTGAGCTAGTAATGGTAGCAGGAGTAGAAACACCACATTCCTTGTCAACAGAGAGATCCTGACATGTTGCATGTTAACAAGGTGGACTTTGTAGAGTGTAATACTTTGGTTATCAACTGCACAGCGCAAACAGAGAGAAAATCTGTGAAAATTGGCATCATTGTGAGTGCTGCTTAGTGTTTTTTGGGACCCAGGGACTTTTCTGCGGAAGCAAACAGGCAGTGTTTGCCAGTGTTGAGGATATTACCTGTTAGATCCTGTTGCACTGTCAGATCTAAAAGCATAAGCATTTCACTACACTCACAATAACACCTGCTAACCATGTGCATGTGACCCATAAAATGTGATTTGATTTGATAGTTGTGTGGTTGTGGTCAGATTTTTACCTTGTCTCCTCAGGGATTCAATCTTGCAACCTCTAGGTTACAAGTCTAACGCACTAACCGCTAGGCTACCTGCCGCCCCTTGCGGTCAACAGTTGTGGTCAGTAGTTGTGGTCAGTAGTTGTGTGGTTGTGGTCAGTAATTTTGTGGTTGTGGTCAGTAGTTGTGGTCAGTAATTCTGTCATAAATGTCTCTTAATGTAAAGGGGTTTACTGCACTCCATACACTCACTCACACACGAACACACTTTCTCTCTCTCCTTCTCAGTGGAAGAGTCAAAACCCAGTTCAGACAGCTCCCCCTCACCAGGAGTGCAGTCATACAGACCCAGAATGAACCTGGTGAAATACACTCAGTATGTACTAACTGTTGAACACACAACAAACATGCCACATTCTCCCCTGCATTCTCCCCCTCATGCCACATTCTCTCCTGCATTCTCCCCCTCATGCCACATTCTCTCCTGCATTCTCCCCCTCATGCCACATTCTCCCCTGCATTCTCCCCCTCATGCCACATTCTCCCCTGCATTCTCCCCCTCATGCCACATTCTCCCCTGCATTCTCCCCCTCATGCCACATTCTCCCCTGCATGCCACATTATTTATGTATTTATTGTTTACTTCAGTCTATTTAGTAAATACTTTCTTAATTAACCCTTATTTTTTCTTAAAACGGCATTGTTGGTTAAAGTTCTTGTAAGTAAGCATTTCACTGTAAGGTTTACACCTGTTGTATTCGGCGCATGTGACAAATACAATTTGATTTGATTTGCACATCAGACTGCAGTCGGAGCATCGTGATCGAAAAACGTTCAACAGGAATGACATTAACCATCCTTATTCAAATCTCTTCCATTTCTCTGAGTGTATTTATTCAGGTCTAACCAGGATGTGCCTATACAGCCTCAAAGCATCTCCAGCCCTCCCAGAGTCAACATGGGTGATTGTTGAGGGGTTTAAACAAGCCTCCAAGCAATTTATTTCCAAGGATTAAGTCATCTAATGAATAGCACTGAGTCAATTAGAGCTGGAACTGGGTTTCTTTATCTTTCTCTATTGGCGGTACGCCCTAAATGCCCACCTTGACAGGCCATATCAGCAAATGGCAGGGGAAAAGAGAGAGGAAATAAATAAGAATAGGAAAAGAGAACTGGTGGGTGACTTTTTCTTTTGATGATGAAATCTCTGTCTCATTCTCCACCCTCTCTCGCTCTCTGTCTTTCTCTGCCCCTCTCTCTCTCTCTCTCTCTCTCTCTCTGCACAAAGTTATTCTGTCGGGTCTGAAAGACGGATGACTGTGCCTGTATTATGGTGATTGATTTTACAAAGCAAGTTAAATTTAACACACTGCTTGGTGTAAAGCCTTATTTCCCAGAGTGCCTTTCGAGTGAGTTGTAGAGTTACCAGCTCCATGTATGACTGTATTTGTTAGTGAAAGAGACATGCTTCTTGCATGTACTTTTTCTCACATGGCTAACTACCAGGAAGTTTGAAAAGACCAGCGAGGAATCTTAAATTCATGAGCTCGCCTTGACTGACAGCTCTTTGAAACACACATGTTAAGTAACTTGGACGCAGTGTTGCATCAAATTTGGTGATACACAAAGCGCTGCATTTCTCTTGTAGCACAGTTCACAGCAGCACTGATGGATGTGTTGACTTGACAACTGTCAGAGTTTTGAAAGATCCTCCCCCCCTTTTCTACCACGCTGGCTGAAGACCAAGCTAGCCAGTAACTAGCTAACACCAGACACAGATGAAGACCTAGCTAGCCAGTAACTAGCTAACACCAGACACAGATGAAGACCAAGCTAGACAGTAACTAGCTAACACCAGACACAGATGAAGACCTAGCTAGACAGTAACTAGCTAACACCAGACACAGATGAAGACCTAGCTAGCCAGTAACTAGCTAACACCAGACACAGATGAAGACCTAGCTAGACAGTAACTAGCTAACACCAGACACAGATGAAGACCTAGCTAGACAGTAACTAGCTAACACCAGACACAGATGAAGACCTAACTAGACAATAACTAGCTAACACCAGACACAGATGAAGACCAAGCTAGCCAGCAACTAGCTAACACCAGACACAGTAATTTTGGCACCAGTAGAGTAGCTATCCAGTTATATAAACAACTCCCCTCTGCAAACACGCCTTTTCCGATCTTAGGTACAAGGCAGTACTTATTTAAATTAGAGAAGAGAATATCATGTTACCATTGGTGTATTAAACTGAGATTTAAGGTGACATCACCTTGTTCCTTAATAATGAATCCAAGTGTTTGACATGATGGAGAAGACAAGTAATTTTAAGATCAAACTTGATCAATGTAGGAACAACAGTAATTTTTCATACTTTGGTCATCATACTTTGATCTGGGTTCCTTCAAATGTCATCCATTTTCATGAAAACATGATTTTGACTGTTCATGACCTTCAACACAATACAATACTCATTTCATAAAGCCTTATTTTGAGGGCCTAGACTGTAAACATCACAATTAAGGCTTAGATTCAATCAGATCAAGCATTAACCTCCAATAGCAGACATCTGCATATGTTTTGGCAATGTCAAAGGTGGAGGTGTGTTAGAGCACTCAAATCAGTGAGCAGAAGCCACACTCGCCCCACTCCCGTTAGAAGTTAAGAACGAGGAAGTTATAGGCTACATTGAAGTAATTACGCTAAAATTATCATTATCATTCTAATTGAGGTGTAGAGACATGCCCAATGCAGGATGTGTAAAACAAAAATGAGATCATTGATGCAATTTCATTGTTGTTTGAGTGGCACTAAATTAGCTTGAGATGATTTTACTGCAACACTGCTCACTGCATCCAAGTTGCTTGACATAAGCGTTTGATTGAAAATGTGTCATCCTACAAATACCTAGGTATTTGGTTGGATGACAAGTTGGTTGGTATTTGGTAGGTATTTGGTTGGATGACAAACACTGGGGAATTTGCTGTGTAATCCTCAGAGCATGCGCAGACCAGCTGGCTGGTGTATTTACGGACATATTCAATCAATCCTTATCCCAGTCTGCTGATCCCACATGCTTCAAGATGGCCAACATTGTTCCTGTTCCCAAGAAAGCTAAGGTAACTGCGCTAAATGACTATCGCCCCCGTAGCACTCACTTCTGTCATCATGAAGTGCTTCGAGAGACTAGTCAAAGACCATATCACCTCCACCCTACCTGACACCCTAGACCCACTCCAATTTGCTTACCTCCCCAATAGGTCCACAGACGACGCAATTGCAAACACACTGCACACTGCCCTAACCCATCTGGGCAAGAGGAATACCTATGTAAGAATGCTGTTGATCCACTACAGCTCAGCATTCAACACCATAGTACCCTCCAAACTCGTCATTAAGCTCAAGACCCTGGGTCTTGACACTGCCCTGTGCAACTGGGTCCTGGACTTCCTGATGGGCCGCACCCAGGTGGTGAGGGTAGGTAACAACATCTCCACCCCGCTGATCCTCAACACTGGGGCCCCACAAGGGTGCGTTCCCAGCCCTCTCCTGTACTCCCTGTTCACCCATGACTGCGTGGCCATGCACGTCTCCAACTCAATCATCAAGTTTGCAGACAACACTACAGTGGTAGGCTTGATTATCAACAATGACGAGACAGCCTACAGGGAGGAGGTGAGGGCCCTCAGAGTGTGGTGTCAGGAAAATAACCTCACACTCAATGTCAGCAAAACAAAGGAGTTGATTGTGGACTTCAGGAAACAGCAGAAGGAGCTGCCCCCTATCCACATCGACGGGACAGTAGTGGAGATCGTGGAAAGTTTTAAGTTCCTTGGTGTACACATCACGGTGTAACGGTTTTCATATGGTGAAGGAGAGTCGGACCAAAACGCAGCGTGTAGATTACGATGAATGTTTAATGAAAAAACACACTAAACACAAACACTGCAAAACAATAAACGTAACGAAAACCGAAACAGCCTAAACTGGTGCAAACCAACACTAGACAGTTACAAGGACACTGAGGACAATCACCCACGACAAACTCAAAGAATATGGCTGCCTAAATATGGTTCCCAATCAGAGACAACAATAAACACCTGCCTCTGATTGAGAACCACTCCAGACAGCCATAGACTTTGCTAGATCACCCCAATAGCTACAATCCCAATATATACACACCAAAACCCCAAGACAAAACACACCACAATACAAAAACCCCATGCCACACCCTGGCCTGACCCAATACACAAAGATAAACACAAAATACTTCGACCAGGGCGTGACACACGGACAAACTGAAATGGTCCACCCACACAGACAGCGTGGTGAAGAAGGCGCAGCAGCAAACTACCTGCCCCCCAGGACACCTAAACCATCCGATGTCACAGGGAGGCCAAAAAGATCATCAAGGACAAAAACCACCCGAGCCACTGCCTGTTCACCCCGCTATCATCCAGAAGGCGAGGTCAGTACAGGTGCATCAAAGCGGGGACCGAGAGACTGAAACACTGAACAGCTTCTATCTCAAAGCCATCAGACTGTTAAACAGCCATCACTAACATTGAGTGGCTGCTGCCAACATTCTGACTTGTCTCTAGCCACTTTAATAATGTAATAAATGTATCACTAGCCACTTTAAACAATGCCACTTTATATAATGTTTACATACCCTACATTACTCATCTCATATGTATATACTGTATTCTATACCAACTACTGCATTTTGCCTATGCCGTTCGGCCATCACTCATTCATATATTTTTATTTTCATGTACATATTCACATCCATTCCTTTAAACTTGTGTGTATAAGGTAGTTGTTGTGAAATTGTTAGGTTAGATTACTTGTTAGATATTACTGCATGGTTGGAACTAGAAGCACAAGCATTTCGCTACACTCGCATTAACATCTGCTAACCATGTGTATGTGACAAATACAATCTGATTTGATTTGATTTGATTTGGGGCATGGAGTGATAGTGTCGAGGGAGATATATCATATATATCATCTCACTCATCCTCATCTCTAGCCTTAGTTTAACTAATCCAGATTTAAAATTAAGTGGTGCAACACATCTCTGATTAATTATAAACCTAGATTTAAAATATCTAGATTAGGTGTAATCTAAGATGAATTTAAACCATGTTGGTGCAACCCACCCGAATACTTGAATTAGCTCCCAGCACGTACGCCAAGGCTTCAGTGGTCTAATGCCACATGTATGGAGCAATAGACTCCGAGAGACTGTGTGTGTGAGCTGGAGTTCCAGTGTGTGTTGTGTCTGCGTGGCGGCACGTAGGGATCAGACAGGGGATCAGGCCAGGAATATCGGTGGAATATTTCTCGTTAAAACAGTGAACTGGAACCACCCCGGAGCTTCAGGCCCAGACTATGGGAGCGGAGAGACTCAACTATGATTGGTGCCAAACTGAGAGCAGCTCTCAGAGCAATCTAGTGGTGCTGCAGTGTTCCACAGTCTTCTTGTTTCAGGGGTTTGTTCTCTATTCATCCATCTTGCTTGCTTTTTCTCCCTTTCACTCTCTCCCATTTTCTCTTCCACTTTCTCTTTCCCTCATTCATCTTTCTCTCCCTCATTATCTCTCTTTCTCTCTGTCTCTCTCTCTCTCTCTCTCTCTCTCTCTCTCTCTCTCTCTGTCTCCCTCGCTTAGTGATTGCCCGAGATCCTGGCCTCTGTGTTGTACCATAACAGCAGTGGGTAGCCGCTGGCCTCAGTGTGAGTGTCTAGCCTCAGTACCGGCAACCGGTCCCACGGTACTCTGAGGCAGGCTGCCAGTGGTAAGGTGTGACCAATTTCACCATGATGAACAGCCTGTTAGAGGAGCAGAGAGAGAGGGTGGAGGAGGGGGATAATGGAGAGAGAGATAGAGCTATAGAAGGCAAGGGACGGAAGGGGAAAGAGGTGCAGAGAGATGGGAAAGGAAGGACAGTGTCAAAGCAGGGCAGGACAGGGGAGGGGAGGGTAGGGGAGTGGAGGGGAGGGGAGGGGAGCGCAGGGCACTTCAGGGCAGGACAGGGGAGGGGAGGGGAGGGCACTTCAGGGGAGGGGAGGGCAGGGGGGGAGGGGAGTGGAGGGGAGGGGAGGGGAGCGCAGGGCACTTCAGGGCAGGACAGGGGAGGGGAGGGGAGCGCAGGGCACTTCAGGGCAGGACAGGGGAGGGGAGGGCACTGCAGGGCAGGGCAGGGGAGGGAGGGGAGGGTACTTCAGGGCAGGGGCAGGGCAGGGCAGGGCAGGGGAGGGGAGGGGAGCGCAGGGCACTTCAGGGCAGGACAGGGGAGGGGAGGGAGGGCACTTCAGGACAGGGCAGGGCAGGGCAGGGCAGGGCAGGGCAGGGCAGGGCAGGGGAGGGGAGGGGAGGGGAGGACAGGGGAGGGGAGGGGAGTGCAGGGCACTTCAGGGCAGGGCAGGGGAGGGGAGGGGAGGACAGGGGAGGGGAGTGCAGGGCACTTCAGGGCAGGGCAGGACAGGGGAGGGGAGGACAGGGGAGGGGAGGGGAGTGCAGGGCACTTCAGGGCAGGGCAGGGGAGGGGAGGGGAGGGGAGTGCAGGGCACTTCAGGGCAGGGCAGGGCAGGGGCAGGGCAGGGCAGGGCAGGGCAGGGCAGGGCAGGGCAGGGGAGGGGAGGGGAGTGCAGGGCACTTCAGGGCAGGGCAGGGGAGGGGAGTGCAGGGCACTTCAGGGCAGGGCAGGGCAGGGGAGGGGAGGGGAGGGGAGCGCAGGGCACTTCAGGGCAGGGCAGGGGAGGGGAGTGCAGGGCACTTCAGGGCAGGGCAGGGGAGGGGAGGGGAGGGGAGTGCAGGGCACTTCAGGGCAGGACAGGGGAGGGGAGTGCAGGGCACTTCAGGGCAGGGCAGGGGAGGGGGGGAGGGGAGTGCAGGGCACTTCAGGGCAGGACAGGGGAGGGGAGTGCAGGGCACTTCAGGGCAGGGCAGGGGAGGGAGTGCAGGGCACTTCAGGGCAGGACAGGGGAGGGGAGTGCAGGGCACTTCAGGGCAGGGCAGGGGAGGGGAGTGCAGGGCACTTCAGGGCAGGGCAGGGGAGGGGAGGGGAGTGCAGGGCACTTCAGGGCAGGACAGGGGAGGGGAGTGCAGGGCACTTCAGGGCAGGGCAGGGGAGGGGAGTGCAGGGCACTTCAGGGCAGGACAGGGGAGGGGAGTGCAGGGCACTTCAGGGCAGGGCAGGGCAGGGGAGGGGAGTGCAGGGCACTTCAGGGCAGGGCAGGGGAGGGGAGTGCAGGGCACTTCAGGGCAGGGCAGGGGAGCGCAGGGCACTTCAGGGCAGGGCAGGGGAGGGGAGCGCAGGGCACTTCAGGGCAGGGCAGGGGAGGGGAGTGCAGGGCACTTCAGGGCAGGGCAGGGGAGGGGAGTGCAGGGCACTTCAGGGCAGGACAGGGGAGGGGAGCGCAGGGCACTTCAGGGCAGGGCAGGGGAGGTCTCGACACAGCAGCTTATAAAAGTCAAAAGGCCAGACAGCTTCCTGGTCTTTAATCCCCTAAGGTCGATGTCTACGCCCCCGTGGAAATCTAATTAGCATCATGAAAACATCCCCATAAAAATGAGTCAGTTTAATGATATCTGAGTGAAACAAGGTTACAATAACATGAGTCCCTTATACAAGCCACGCTGTAAACACCAGAAGTTGGAATCTCAGACACATCCTACATATAATTTTTTTAAATATACCTTTGAATACAAACCTGGAATGAAAAAAATGCAAATTACGGTATAATACCAAACCAATTTGAACTCAAATCAACCCAATTTCTCAAAACCAGGCTGTTGTACGATAGAGATAATGAAGTTAAATAATGGTGATAGATGTTTAGCAGAGTAAGAGGGCTTGAAAAGCTGTGATACTTGGTGAATATTGGAGACACTGTATATTCATTATTGACCACTGCCTCATGTGCCTTTATCTATAATTAAGGTTGAGTAGCATTCTCCTTGAGGGCTGTGTGCTGCATTGCCCAATGAACACGCTGCAGTGCTGCTGTGCTCTCTGGGACTCACAGAAAAATAAGCAATAAGAGCGCCTCTAAATCTGGTTTGGTAAAACAACAGGTCACAATGAGAGATGAAAAACGATAGTGAGAAAAAGACAATGTAAATGATGGAGGCTGTATTGTAATTCTGGGAAGAGATATTGGGAAATGTCAATGTGTGGATGGATTTTTTTTTTTATCTACTATCCTCATTGTCTCCCTCAGGGTGTGTGTGTGTGTGTGTGTGTGTGTGTGTGTGTGTGTGTGTGTGTGTGTGTGTGTGTGTGTGTGTGTGTGTGTGTGTGTGTGTGTGTGTGTGTGTGTGTGTGTGTGTGTGTGTGTGTGTGTGTGTGTGTGTGTGTGTGTGTGTGTGTGTGTGTGTACCCCCAGAGTGTGTATAATGCTGTTGATTACCATAGAAGAGACTACTTCTTGGATGTGACTGATATCCCCATACTGACATTGGAAATATTGCCAGAACCTTCCCAAAGTCTACAAATCTGGAACTTTGCACATATGATTATTTTCTTTATATATTGAGCCTCACATACGTAGCTTGGGGCTAGTTCTGTCCATGACTTTCACAGCAGGGGAATTGAATTCTGTCCCCAAGTTGTTTGTGGTGTGTTTGTGTGTGTGTGTGCATGTGTGTGTTTATTGTCAATGGTATTCAGCTCATTAACAATATCCAGATAGAGTTCTCAGGTCACCCTCTGAAATAAAATTGAATTCCCAGAGTGGAACACTGAGTTCAAAAAAATAATTGAGTTCCATTGATTCTAGAGTTCAGAGTTCACTTCACAACATTGTCGTGTGACATTTTCATAATGTCACGCACATTGTGTGGGATATGTAAGCCTTAGACTTAAACCATTGCAAACTTTTGAAGCAATTGAGTTTATTTTGCATTGTCATCTATTTGTTTTGATTCCATTAGCCTTTAATGAAAATTTGTGGAGAAATCACAAATGGAAGTGAACAAATCACATTTATATTTTCAAAACTTCATACCTTTGTGGGAAAAAAATAACGATCTGGCGGTAATTGGTATCTAATGTATTGATAATAACAATGGCAGTCACATAGTCTATCAGGTCTAAATGACTTGCCAACTCAACTCCAAAGATAACATAGATGTTTGCCAGCAACGTAAGATAACTCTTAAAAACCTTACTAAACCATACTAAACTTTACTGAACACCTCGGTGTCTGCATCTTTCAAACCAATGGTTTTCTTAGTCACGCCAAGGCGCTGCTGAAACCCCTGTGTGGCTGATTGACTGACTGGCTAGCTGATGTGTAAATCCTGTTTGGCATTTGAATCACAGATACTTTCTAAGACTCAGTTTGGGTGAGAGAGGCAGAGCTAGTCAACCCTTCATCAAGTCCTATGGTTACACACACACACGCACACGCACACACACACGCGCACACACACACACACGCACGCACGCACGCACGCACGCACGCACGCACGCACGCACGCACGCACGCACGCACGCACGCACGCACGCACGCACGCACGCACGCACGCACGCACGCACACACACACACACACACACACACACACACACACACACACACACACACACACACACACACACACACACACACACACACACACACACACACACACACACCATTTCCCTGTGATTTCCTGCCAAGGCTGATCATCATAGTCATTTAGCCGGTAAACAGAGACGCTGTGCAACAGAGCACTGAAGCTGTGTGTGTGTGTGTGTGTTTGTTCGTATGAGAGAAGGAACACAACAGATGGCTAAGTGCCGGATGAAAGTGGAGGGTGTGTGTGTTGGATTGAAGTGTGACGGTTTCCTGTGCCCATTAGTCATCCAATGGCCAGTGCAATCGCGGGGTTAAAAGGTTACCAACTTTGTTAAACAAGCTCTGAACTTCATCCCTCCACCGCCAGACATTGGCCCAACGCCTGCTGACTGGAGGCTGCGTCCCTCTGTCCTCCCTCTCTATGCAGCTGTTAGTGTGTCAACAGCCCTTAGAAAGCCTAGTAATGTTGGCAGGGTAAATAGTTGTGGCAGGTGACCTCCAGAGTTCATCTCCACAGAGGCTCTCATCGCTAGTGTCCTCCCAAGGAAAGCATCCTTTCTGCGGTCAGAGGAGCAGACTTCACTGGACTTGGTCCATGGATAAGCAGGGATGTTATTGGTCTTGTGCAGTGGAGGTACACATAGGTGAACATCTAGGCCGAATTAAAAGGTGATGGCTGATAAGCTACACTTTAAAACCTTTCCTGTTGTTTTTACGGCAATTTACAGGCAATTTACAGGCAGCCAGCAACTGGTTACCATAGAACAACAGTACCGTGCATTACTTACTGTGATCTTATTACAGTGATTGTAGCTAATGAATGAATGGATTACTTCATGAAATTAATTGAGGGGAAATGGGGTTTGTATTTTACCATAATTGCTAGGGATTGGTTCAAGCAGGGTGGATGCTAGGTTTACACACTGTATTACAATATATCAATGAATTCCAGTTTGGAAGCCTTTGTTTAAGGCATTTTGGTCTTTCAAATCACTTGCACTTCTAGAGTCCTTACCAAAAGCATCCAAACTGGCAGTGACTATAGGGTAAAACAGACCAAAGGAAATGGAAAATACTTAACCTTTAAAATACATCTTCTTCTGGATCGGTGTCCCGACCACGGGTCAGTTAAGCTAACGTAGGCTAATGTGATTAGAATTGGGTTGTAAGTAACAAGAAAGTTTCCCAGGACATTTCCCAGGAGGGGATAGGGTCAACCTGCCCGCTTGACCCTATCCCCTCCTCTCTTCTCCAGACCATTTCCGGAGACCTTCTCCCTTACCTCACCTCGCTCATCAACTCATCCCTGACCGCTGGCTACGTCCCTTCCGTCTTCAAGAGAGCGAGAGTTGCACCCCTTCTGAAAAAACCTACACTCGATCCCTCCGATGTCAACAACTACAGACCAGTATCCCTTCTTTCTTTTCTCTCCAAAACTCTTGAACGTGCCGTCCTTGGCCAGCTCTCCCGCTATCTCTCTCTGAATGACCTTCTTGATCCAAATCAGTCAGGTTTCAAGACTAGTCATTCAACTGAGACTGCTCTCCTCTGTATCACGAAGGCGCTCCGCACTGCTAAAGCTAACTCTCTCTCCTCTGCTCTCATCCTTCTAGATCTATCGGCTGCCTTCGATATTGTGAACCATCAGATCCTCCTCTCCACCCTCTCCGAGTTGGGCATCTCCGGCGCGGCCCACGCTTGGTTTGCGTCCTACCTGTCAGGTCGCTCCTACCAGGTGGCGTGGCGAGAATCTGTCTCCTCACCACGCGCTCTCACCACTGGTGTCCCCCAGGGCTCTGTTCTAGGCCCTCTCCTATTCTCGCTATACACCAAGTCACTTGGCTCTGTCATAACCTCACATGGTCTCTCCTATCATTGCTATGCAGACGACACACAATTAATCTTCTCCTTTCCCCCTTCTGATGACCAGGTGGCGAATCGCATCTCTGCATGTCTGGCAGACATATCAGTGTGGATGACGGATCACCACCTCAAGCTGAACCTCGGCAAGACGGAGCTGCTCTTCCTCCCGGGAAGGACTGCCCATTCCATGATCTCGCCATCACGGTTGACAACTCCATTGTGTCCTCCTCCCAGAGCGCTAAGAACCTTGGCGTGATCCTGGACAACACCCTGTCGTTCTCAACTAACATCAAGGCGGTGGCCTGTTCCTGTAGGTTCATGCTCTACAACATCCGCAGAGTACGACCCTGCCTCACACAGGAAGCGGCGCAGGTCCTAATCCAGGCACTTGTCATCTCCCGTCTGGATTACTGCAACTCGCTGTTGGCTGGGCTCCCTGCCTGTGCCATTAAACCCCTACAACTCATCCAGAACGCCGCAGCCCGCCTGGTGTTCAACCTTCCCAAGTTCTCTCACGTCACCCCGCTCCTCCGCTCTCTCCACTGGCTTCCAGTTGAAGCTCGCATCCGCTACAAGACCATGGTGCTTGCCTACGGAGCTGTGAGGGGAACGGCACCTCAGTACCTCCAGGCTCTGATCAGGCCCTACACCCAAACAAGGGCACTGCGTTCATCCACCTCTGGCCTGCTCGCCTCCCTACCACTGAGGAAGTACAGCTCCCGCTCAGCCCAGTCAAAACTGTTCGCTGCTCTGGCCCCCCAATGGTGGAACAAACTCCCTCACGACGCCAGGACAGCGGAGTCAATCACCACCTTCCGGAGACACCTGAAACCCCACCTCTTTAAGGAATACCTAGGATAGGATAAGTAATCCCTCTCACCCCCCCCCTTTAAGATTTAGATGCACTATTGTAAAGTGACTGTTCCACTGGATGTCATAAGGTGAATGCACCAATTTGTAAGTCGCTCTGGATAAGAGCGTCTGCTAAATGACTTAAATGTAAATGTAAATGTAACATAGACATAATCGATATTGGCAGAAAGCTGAAATTTTTGTTAATCTAACTGCACTGTTCAATTTACAGTAACTATTACAGTGAAATAATACCATGCTATTGTTTGAGGAGGGTGCACAATTTTGAACAAGAAAAGTTATTAACCTGTTAAGCCTAGCCCTGTTTACTGCCCCTTCTGGAGGAATTGGGTACCCATATAAAACAGGATACATTTTTGTCAAAAGTTGCTAATATATGCATATAAAAAAAATTATCAAATAGAAAACACTCTAAAGCTTCTAAAACCGTTTAAATTTTGTCTCTATGTAAAGCAGAAGTCTCAGGGCATGCATTCTCCCAAAGTCTCTCTTGTCATGGAAAAAGTTGGACCAACTTTGACGTCATCGTATACGCCTTCCCAAACAACTACCGCTCTGGGAACAGTCTGTACGTGTTCAGCGCGAAGCCTGCTTTTAATGGGGCTTCTCATTGTGAGAATCGCGCGCTCACGAGACGTTGAGCGTGCCGAAAGGTCTCGGTCACGCGAAAAAAAAGTGTACGATTATGCGCGCTCTGCTCCGGTGAAGTCTTTTCTTCAGGATCGATTAAAAGACGTGTGTGTTTCGCTTCGTCCTCACAATTGCTGTACACCTTTATAACATGTTAAAGCTTAATTATGAACATAGTTTGACAAGTTTACTCGACATATAATATATATTTTCGACGTTTTGGTGCGCATCCACTTGAATTTTGCCTACATTTAGACCGAAATGTGGCTATTTTGAGAACCGAAAGACGCAGACTTGAAAACTAAACGCTGTTTTGGTAAGTATAATCCCTTCCAGGTCTTTTGATGGAAGAACAGCAAAGGTAAGGGAATATTTATGTGTTAATTTTGGGTTTCTGTCGACTCCAAGATAGAGGAGGCATAATGATACATTTGGAGCGCCGACTCCTAGTATAGTCTAGTGAACTCAACCTGTAACGTTAAAAATAAATGTAACACAGCGATTGCATTTAGAAGAAGTGTATCTTCCTAAACATATGTAAAACATTCATATTTAGTCAAAGTTTATGATGTGTATTCCTTGTTAGCTGACGTTATCTGCCGGAGCTATTTCATTTCTCCTGACATTTTAGTAGCATTTTTTGAACGATGCGTCATTGTAAACAGAGATTTATGGATATATATTGCAGATTATTGAAAAAAATGAATGTACTGTGTAACATGTTATATTACTGTCATCTGATGAAGATTTCAAAAGGTTAGTGAAATGATTTTTTTTTTAATCCTGCGTTTGTTGATTGCATATTTTTCCTACTTGGCTATGCTAATGAGCTATGTCTGCGGTGGTGGTTTGACATAAATATGTGCTATGTTTTCGCCGTAAAACATTTTAGAAATCTGACTTGTTGCCTGGATTCACAACGAGTGTAGCTTTAATTCAATACCCTGCATGTGTATTTTAATGAACGTTTGAGTTTTAACTAATACTATTAGCATTTAGCGTAGCGCATTTGCATTTACAGAGCTCTAGATGGGACGCCTGCGTGCCAGGTAGGAGCAAGAGGTTAATAAACTAATTTGGGCACTCTCGATACAACATTTTGAACAGAAATGCAATGGTTCATAGGAGCAGTCTGAAACTTTGCACACACACTGCTGCCATCTAGTGGTCAAAATGTAAATTGCACCTGGCCTGGAATAATACATTATGGCCTTTCTCTTGCATTTTAAACATGATGGTACAAGGAAAAAGGAAACCGCACACTGCTCTTGATAGTATCACTGATCAAATAAAATAAAATAAAATGTATTTATATAGTTGATATCTCAAAGTGCTGTACAGAAACCCAGTCTAAAACCCCAAACAGCAAGCAATGCAGGTGTAGAAGCACGGTGGCTAGGAAACCAGGCTATGTGGAGTGGCCAGTCCTCTTCTGGCTGTGCCGGGTGGAGATTATAACAGAACATGGCCAAGATGTTCAAATGTTCATAAATGACCAGCATGGTCGTATAATAATAAGGCAGAACAGTTGAAACTGGAGCAGCAGCTCGATCAAGGGGACTGGGGACAGCAAGGAGTCATCATGTCAGGTAGTCCTGGGGCATGGTCCTAGGGCTCAGGTCCTCCGAGAGAGAGAAAGAAAGAAGGAGAGAATTAGAGAACGCACACTTAGATTCACACAGGACACCGAATAGGACAGGAGAAGTACTCCAGATATAACAAACTGACCCTAGCCCCCCGACACATAAACTACTGCAGCATAAATACTGGAGGCTGAGACAGGAGGGGACAGGAGACACTGTGGCCGAGGACACCCCCGGACAGGGCCAAACAGGATGGATATAACCCCACCCAGATGGGCTATGTACAGGTGCAGTGATCTGTGACCTGATCTGACAGGTGTTGTACACTCCTTGTTTGGTTGGTTCACTTCAGACCTTGATGTCTCTTAATCCTATCACAATCCTATTACAGGTTAAAGTAATGTTATACCAGAGACGTTTTATTTACAGTGTAATCGGAAAGTATTCACACCATTTGACTTTTTCCACATTTTCTTATGTCACAGATTTATTCTAAAATTGATTAAACACGTTTTTTTCCTGATTAATTTTCACACAATACCGCATAATGACTGTCACGCCTTGGTCATTGTATTTTGTGTTTTCGTTATATATTTGGTTAGGCCAGGGTGTGACATGGGTTTATTGTTGTATTTCGTATTGGGGTTTTGTAGTTATTGGGATTGCGGCTGAGTAGGGGTGTTGTATGGGCTTGGCTGCCTGAGGCGGTTCTCAATCAGAGTCAGGTGATTCTCGTTGTCTCTGATTGGGAATCGTATTTAGGTAGCCTGAGTTTCGCTTTGTATTTCGTGGGTGATTGTTCCTGTCTCTGTGTAGTTTCACCAGATATGCTGTAATTAGGTGTCACGTTCCGTTTGTTGTTTTGTATTTTCTATCGTTATTTCATGTGTCACTTTTTCTATTAAAGTCATGAGTAACCACTACGCTGCATTTCGGTCCGACTCTCTTTCCACAAATGAAGAACGCCGTTACAATGACAAAGCAAAAACAGATGTAAAAAAAGTTTTTTTTTGCAAATGTATTAAACATTAAAAAACAGAAAGACCTTCATTACATAAGTATTCAGAACCTCTGCTATGAGACTCGAAATTGAGCTCTGGTACATCCTCTTTTCATTGATCATCCTTAAGATGTTTACAAAACTTGATTGGAGTCCACCTGTGGTAAATTCAATCGATTGGAATGATTTGGAAAGGCACACACCAGTCTATATAAGCTCCCACAGTTGACCGTGATTGTCAGAGCAAAAACTGTCATGCCTGCACCCGCTCCCTTTCTCTGGCACTCAAGGTCGCCAGTCTGCCCATCATTATGCACACCTGTCACAATCATTACGTCCATCAGCGCTCATTTACGTTTTGATTAAACTGTTATGACTGCAATCCCGATATTAGGATCGATATGACAACTACCAGTAAAAATAGAGGGAGACAAATTCAAACCACAGAAATCTCATAATTACAATTCCTAAAACATACGTCTTATATCATGTTAAAGCTATTCACTTTGTTAATCCCACCAAAATGTCCGATTTCAAATAGGCTTTTCAGCGAAAGCACTACAAACGATTATGTTAGGTCTCCACAAAACCACAATAAGCACAGCCATTTTCCAGCAAAATATAGCATTCACAAAAAGCATAAATAAAGATAAAATGAATCACTAACCTTTAATTATCTTCAAAAGATGACACTCATAGGACTTCATGTTGCAGAATACATGCATGTTTTGTTTGATAAATTCATATTTATATAAAAAAATCTGAGTTTACATTGGCTTTTTAGATTCACTAGTTCCAAAAACATCAAGTGATTTTGCATAGCCACATCGTTTCAACAGAAATACTCATCATAAATGTAGATGATAATACAAGTTATACACATGGAATTATAGATATACCTCTCCTTAAAATGCAACCGCTGTGTCAGATTTCAAAAAATGTTTACGGAAAAAGCAACCCATGCAAATAATCTGAGACGGCACTCAGAACAGTAGCCAAATTAGCCTTCATGTTGGAGTCAACATATCCAGAAAATACATGATAAATGTTTCCTTACCTTTGATGAACATCATCAGAATGCAGTCCTAGAAATCCCAGGTCCACAATAAATGCTTAATTTGTTCGAAAATGTTTGCTATTTATGTCCAATTGGCTGCTTTGGTTAGCGCGTTTGGTAAACAATTCCTAACGTGATGATGTCCAAAAGTTCCATAACAGTCAGTAGAAACATGTCAAACGATGTACTGAATCAATCTTTAGAACGTTTTTTACATATATCTTGAATAACGTTCCAACCGGAGAATTAGAATTACTTCAGATGAGCGGTGGAACGCAAGCCCTTCCCCTGTGAACGCGCCTGGTGAAAGCATGGTCCACCATGGCTGTGGTGATTATTTCCTGTGTCAATCGACCCCCCTTCACATTAGTCATCAGACAAAGTTCTATTGACTGCTGACATCTAGTGGAAGGCATAGGAAGTGAAAACTCATCCATATCTCGCTGTAATTTCAATGAGACCTTGGTTGAAAATCTGCCACCTCCATAAAAAAAACAGGAAGTGGAATTTCTCAGGTATTTTGCCTGCTCTATGAGTTCTGTTATACTCACAGACATAATTCAAACAGTTTTAGAAACTTCAGAATGTTTTCTATCCAAAACTAATATTAATATGCAAATATTAGCAACTATGAATGAGGAGCAGGCTGTTTTATATGGGCACCTTTCATCCAAGCTACACAATACTGCCCCTGCAGCCATAAAAAGTTAACTTCCCTATATCTGTGTATTCCTCTGTTTCATCCCCGTGTCAGCAATAAAGTCGTTATGTTTAATGTCGTTTTGACAGACGCTGTACTGTCCTGTTTCACGTCTGCTTATTAATTAAATGTTCACTCCCTGTACTTGCTTCTCGTCTCCAAGCGTCTGTCCTTACAGAATGCAAACACCACCATTGGAAGCATCAGTGAGTTTTGGTTTTTGTTTTGTTGGTGGTCCACCGCCGATGGAACCAGGGGTGCCTTAGCTGGCTTGTCGGGCTTCCATGCCTTAGCTGGCTCGAGAGGTTTCCTTGCCTCGGCTGGCTCGGCAGGCTCCCACCTCACGACATGCCCCAGCTGGCTCGTCGGGCTCCCACGCCTCCGCCGGCACGTAGAGCTTCTACACCTTAGCTGGCTTGTCCAGCGCCCATGCCTCGGTGGCACCCCTTGAGGGGTTACTGTCACGTCTGCGCCCACTTCCCCTCTCTAGTGCTCGAGGGCGCCAGGCTACCCATCATTATGAACACCTGTGTTAGGGGAATTTTTATCAATGATGACTAATTATGTATACATTTCAATCAGGACTGACCAATCAGAATACTATTATGTTACTCTATATGTATGAGTTTCTTTCTTGATCCCAGTACTGAATATAATGTGTGTGAATGTGGTCAAGACTTAGAACAATGACTGTCTGTTCCTTGGTAGAAATGAATGAACGATATCTTCAGACTGGCTAGAATGCTTATCTACACGAGAAGATCTTGGCTCGTAAATTATATTAAATTGGTAGGGAGACGGATGTGGGAAGGCTTGAGATACAGCCTTTGTACTGGAACGGAGATGGCACGGATTGGTGCTGAAACTAATGACATCATTTTCAGTTTATAACCTGTGGTAAACAGTATCGTATTTAGTACTCTCGTGAATAAACTCTGCTGATTGACTTTAAGACTGGCTCTGTCTATTATTATAGAATATTACAAATCCTTATGAATTGACAGAGTGCTTAATTTTAATTGGGTATTAAAACATAGAGCAATATAATTCCTTTAACAACCTGTCACCATCATTACGCACATCAGCCCTCATTGGACTCACCTGGACTCCGTCATGCTTTGATTGCCTTCGCTATATCTGTCTGCTCCTCTGCTTCATCCCCGTATCAGCATTAGTGTCGTTTTTCATGACCAGATGCTGGCAAGTCTTGTTTCATGTTTGCTTATTAATTAAATGTTCACTCCCTGTACTTGCTTCTCATTTCCAAGCATCTGTCCTTACAAAAAAACAAGCCATGAGGTCGAAGGAATTGTCCGTATAGTTCTTATACAGGATTGTGTCGAGGCACAGATCTGGGGAAGGGTACCAAAAAATGTCTGCAGCATTGAAGGTCCCCAAGAACACAGTGGCCTCACTCATTCTTAAATGGAAGAAGTTTAGAACAACCAAGACGCTTCCTAGAGCTGGCTGCTCGGCCAAACTGAGCAATCGGAGGAGAAGGACCAATGGGAATGACAAAGAACCCTAAGGTCACTCTGACAGAGCTCCAGACTTCCTCTGTTGAGACGGGAGAACCTTCCAGAAGGACAATCATCTCTGCAGCACTCCACCAATCAGGTCTTTATGGTAGGGGCCAGACGGAAGCCACTCCTCAGTAAAAGGCACATGACAGCCCACTTGGAGTTTGCCAAAAGGCACCTAAATATCTCTCAGAAAATGAGAAACAATCTTTTCTAGTCTGAGGAAATGAGATTGAACTGTCAAGCATCACGTCTGGAGGAAACCTGCCACCATCCCTACAATCAGGAATCAAGGTAAGACCCAAGTGCAGTCTGTGTGAAGTAACAGTGTTTATTGTAACCACAGGGGCAGGCAAATGACAAGTCAAGGCAGGTAGGGGTCGATAATCCAGAGTAGGAGCAAAGGTACAGGACAGCAGGCAGGCTCAGGGTCAGGGACGGGCAGAGTGGTCAGGCAGGCGGGTACAGGGTCAGGACAAGCAAGGGTCAAAAACCAGGAGGATGAGAAAAAGACAGGCTGGGAAAAGACAGGAGCTGACAGGATGGACGATGGTAAGCTTGACATACAAGACAAACAGACAATCAGAAAACACAGGTATACGTACACAAGGGATAATGAGGAAGATGGCTGACACCTGGAGGGGATGGAGACAAGCACAAAGACAGGTGAAACAGATCAGGGCGTGACAGTACCCTCCGCTCTAGGGATGCCACCTGGCGTCCTACCTATGCGTATACCTGGTTGAGCGCGTTGCCGGAGCTGGAAGTCAGAGATGAGAGTCCAGGATGTCCATAGCAGAGACCCAGCACCTCTCATCTGGGCCATAACCCTCCCAGTCAACCAGGTACTGGATTCCCCTGCCTCGAAGTCGAGCCTTCAGGAGAAGTCTCACTATGTACACCGGTCGGCCATCAGTGAGAGGGGTGGGCATGGAAACAGGAGAAAAAAGACAGTCAGGCATGGTTTTAACTCTAGACACAGAAAAGGTAGGAAAAATATGGAGGGTACGGGGCAACAGAGGACAAAAAGCAGAGGGGCTAATGATCTTAGAGTGGGGTGAATGGTCTCAGCTTCCAGGGGTGTAGCCACAGCACTATAGCGGCGTGCCAGCACCTTAGGCTTGACCTTCTTGGATACCGGTCGGTGCTGCGGAAGCGAAGTGACCAGAACCTTACTGAATACTCCCGGAGGTCCTGGTACTCTGCGGGGCTGGTGGAGAGGTCCAGGGAAATTTCCAAGCTCCTAGGAAGACGTACCGGGGCAGGCAGAGCAGACTTCAGGCAATGAGTGGGGAAGGACAGGCTCCAACCCACGATGGCACCAGTAGACCAGTTGATGAGGGGATTGTGTCGCTGGAATCAGGAGAATCCCAATACCACGGGAATCTGAGGAGACTTGATGAGCAGGAATTGAATATTCTCGCTGTGATTCCCTGACCCCCGTAGGTTGATGGGAGTGGTAATACGAGTGACCCGGCCTATAGGGCGCCCGTCCAGCTCTCTAACCTCCATCGGAGTGGAGAGGGGCTGAGAGGGGATGTTCAGCTCGGAATCCAGGGTAGCGTCCAAAAATCTCTCACTGGCCCCAGAGTCAATGAGGACCCAAAGAGATTTAGACTGGCTACCCCACAGCAGAATGGTAGGAACAGGGGTGCGAACAAGGAAAGCAGGAAAGTTCTCCATATGGCCCACTAGAGTACTTGCTCCTATCAGTGAGCCTGATCTCTTTAAAGGACAAGAGGACACAAAATGACCAAGAGTCCCTCAATACAGACAATTCTTTGTGTTTATCCTGTATTTCTGTTCCTCTGGCGATAGCCCAGCTCTACCTAGTTGCATAAGCTTGGGAAGCGGCAACTCAGCCGATTCCGGCAACTCTCGTGGCAAGTCGGGAGGCCTCAGGTTCTCTCTGCAACGAGATCGTCGGGGATGACTCGGAGGCAAGGTGGAATCCCTGGACGTATGAGTGCAGTCAAATTTCCTCTCTGTCCGTCGTTCCCGTAGTCACCCATCTATACGGATGGTCAACGCGATGAGGGAATCAAGATCCGAAGGTAACTCCCGAGCAGCAAGCTTGTCCTTGACCACCTCCTAGATGCCGTGCAGGAACATATCGAACAGTGCTTCTTGGTTCCAAGCACTCTCCACTGCCAACATGCGGAAATCAACCTGGAAATCAAGCTGGATTAGGTCCCGGGCAGCTTCCTCCCGGAAACATCAAGGGGTCTGAATGCACTGTATTTACGGTATCATATACTGTTTACACCTGTTAACACCCATAGTGCATTGAAATCTATGGCATTTTAAGGCGTTTTACATTGTAGCGAGAAGGAAATATAATACTTTCACTGTCTTGAGTAGTCTCAAGTGGGTTTCACCGAGAGATAGGAAGGTTCTGCCAATTTAGGATGGGAGACATAACAGCATAAAGTGGAATTTCTGTTGAAAACAATCATGGAAAAGCAATACATTTTGGAACCTTTAAAAACTCAAAAGAACACTTGAGCATCAACTCGCAACTCAAGTCCACGCACGCAGAAGCTTTGACAATTGGTCCATGTGTTGTGTTGGTAATGTAGACGCTTCTCGGTTGTTATTTTTGTTCTTGTTGAGATTTCTATGATCTAAAATTGATGCCAGGGCTCCAGTGGGCTCTATCGTGGATGCAGAGTGACTTTGAAGTTTTTATTGTTTTGTCAAGATACCCTCAGGCATATGTTTTCATGGGACTATGACATAGCTACTCCTTTTTGGCGATGCCAACAACTCATCGCTGCTATACTAGCAGGAGGTGAAGGAGGGTGCATTTTATCCTCACTAGAGCAAGTGCATCACAAAAGAAAGTTTGGAGAACGATTTACGATGACGACAACGTGTGTGTGTTTACGTGCTTAGCCTATCACTTGTTTGTGGTATATCATTCATTTATAAACTGGGTGGTTTGAGCCCTGAATGCTGTTTGGCTGACAGCCATCGAATATCATTAATTTTAAATCCTTCTTTGACAATCCAAAAAGAACAACGCAAATGACAAATACAAGGTATTTCCTATTTTTATTTGAACTGCAGAACTTATTAATTTAGCTAATTTCATTGTTTGCACATTTAGCCTGTTTATATCCACGGCCCCTGTGGACAACAACACTCACATTTAGCCTGTTTATATCCACGGCCCCTGTGGACAACAACACTCACATTTAGCCTGTTTATATCCACGGCCCCTGTGGACAACAACACTCAGATTTAGCCTGTTTATATCCACGGCCCCTGTGGACAACAACACTCAGATTTAGCCTGTTTATATCCACGGCCCCTGTGGACAACAACACTCACATTTAGCCTGTTTATATCCACTGCCCCTGTGGACAACAACACTCAGATTTAGCCTGTTTATATCCACGGCCCCTGTGGACAACAACACTCACATTTAGCCTGTTTATATCCACGGCCCCTGTGGACAACAACACTCACATTTAGCCTGTTTATATCCACAGCCCCTGTGGACAACAACACTCAGATTTAGCCTGTTTATATCCACAGCCCCTGTGGACAACAACACTCACATTTAGCCTGTTTATATCCACGGCCCCTGTGGACAACAACACTCACATTTAGCCTGTTTATATCCACGGCCCCTGTGGACAACAACACTCACATTTAGCCTGTTTATATCCACGGCCCCTGTGGACAACAACACTCAGATTTAGCCTGTTTATATCCACGGCCCCTGTGGACAACAACACTCAGATTTAGCCTGTTTATATCCACGGCCCCTGTGGACAACAACACTCAGATTGCCGTCTTCTCCAGATTGCATTATTTTCTCTCTCGTTTAGGAACTTAGGTACCTTGCAACAAACAACACATTTATGTACCTTGGGCTACAATTGGGGAAGAATTCTGTTGGAAAAGGAACAGGGTATTGTTCTAGTAATTACGTTTCTCAAGCATTGTGGCACAAGTTGATGTTTATTGGGATGAATCTCGTCCTGGAGGCAGAATTTAGCGAAATCCACTAGATGGGGTGCTGCAAAGTCAAAATTGTGTTCATATTGTAAAAATTCATAACAAAAAAAAGCTTTTAGGTCTAAATTCAAGGTCAGGGTCAGGCATAATCGTAAAATCTCATTCACGTGCGCCACATAATGTAAATGTCAAAGAGACAGAAACACTTAAAGGAATCCTAAGTGTTACTCAATATTAAGAATGACTCCAATGAGTCGGGATTTGGTGTATATAGTCAAATGGAACTATAAACCAAAGAGCTCCCTCAGGATTGGCCACCACAACAGAAGGCATTGTCAATTTGATCATGAAAGTAAATGATGGTAGCTACTTTTCAAATCTTCAACAGGAATTTCAATTTATCTCAGAACTGGCTGAATTAAGTGGAATTAAACACTACAAACCTGTATGATCTGTGAGTAATTAAAATAGATGCTCCTAATTTAGCCAGGTATCATGCAGGTAGTGGTGGTTTGGTGACAGTGCAGGGGAGAATATGTCTGTTCTGCCTGGCTGGCTCCTCTGTCAGCCTCCCTTCCTCTGGGTCCAGATACCTTTCCACCTCCTCATGCATCTCTCTATCTTTCTCTCTGTCTCTCTTCTCTTTGTTATCACTCTCTCTACCTCTCTCTTTCTCTCTTTCTTCTCTTTCCCATCACTCTCTCTACCTCTCTCTACTTCCCCTTTCTCTCTCTCTTCTCTTTCCCATCACTCTCTCTACCTCTCTCTACCTCTCTCTCTCTCTTTATTCTCTTTGTTATCACTCTCTCTACCTCTCTCTTTCTCTCTTTCTTCTCTTTCCCATCACTCTCTCTACCTCTCTCTACCTCCTCTTTCTCTCTTTCTTATCACTCTCTCTACCTCTCTCTTTCTCTCTCTCTCTCTTTCTTATCACTCTCTCTACCCCTCTCTTTCTCTCTCTCTCTCTCTCTTTCTTATCACTCTCTCTACCTCTCTCTCTTTCCCATCACTCTCTCTACCTCTCTCTTTCTCTCTCTCTCTCTCTCTTTCTTATCACTCTCTCTACCTCCTCTTTCTCTCTCTCTTCTCTTTGTTATCACTCTCTCTACCTTTCTCTTCCTCTTTCTCTCTTTCTTCTCTTTCCCATCACTCTCTCTACCTCTCTCTACCTCTCTCTCTCTTTCTTATCACTCTCTCTACCTCTCTCTTTCTCTCTCTCTCTTTCTTATCACTTTCTCTACCCCTCTCTCTCTCTCTCTCTCTCTCTCTCTCTCTCTCTCTCTCTCTCTCTCTCTCTCTCTCTCTCTCTCTCTCTCTCTCTCTCTCTCTCTCTCTCTCTCTTCTTTCTTATCACTCTCTCTACGTCTCTCTCTTTCCCATCATTCTCTCTACCCCTCTCTTTCTCTCTCTCTCTTTCTTATCATTCTCTCTACCTCTCTTTCCCATCACTCTCTCTACCCCTCTCTTTTTCTCTCTTTCTCTCTCTCTTTCTCTCTGTCTCTCTCTCTTTCTTTCTCTCTCTTTCTTATCACTCTCTCTACCTCTCTCTTTCTCTCTCTTTCTTATCACTCTCTCTACCTCTCTCTTTCTCTCTCTCTCTCTCTCACTCTCTCTCTCTCTCTTTCTTATCACTCTCTCTAC
>NC_060183.1:13520676-13618176 GCF_021184085.1 Oncorhynchus gorbuscha | reverse complement strand
CCCACAGACACACAGACACAGGCACAGACCACAGACACAGCCCTCAGCCCACAGGCACACAGAGAAAGGCAACAGACCACAGTCCACAGACACAGCCCACAGAGACAGGCACAAACCACAGCCCATAGACACACAGAGACAGGCACAAACCACAGCCCATAGACACACAGAGACCGGCACAAACCACAGCCCACAGATACACAGAGACAGGCACAATCCACAGCCCACAGGCACAGACCACAGCCAACAGACACAGCCCACAGAGACAGGCACAAACCACAGCCCATAGACACACAGAGACCGGCACAAACCACAGCCCACAGACACACAGAGACAGGCACAATCCACAGCCCACAGGCACGGACCACAGCCAACAGACACAGCCCACAGACACAGGAACTAACCACAAACCACAGCCCATAGACACACAGAGACCGGCACAAACCACAGCCCACAGACACACAGAGACAGGCACAATCCACAGCCCACAGGCACGGACCACAGCCAACAGACACAGCCCACAGACACAGGCACTAACCACAGCCCACAGACACACAGAGATAGGCACAATCCACAGCCCACAGACACAGCCCAAAGACACACAGCGATACACATAAACCACAGCCCACAGGCACGGACCACAGCCCACAGACATAGTTCACAGACACACAGAGACAGGCACAATCCACAGCCCACAGACACAGCCCACAGACACACAGAGACAGGCACAAACCACAGCCAAAGGACACACAAAGACAGGTACAGACATGCATACTGGCAGGCATGTGTGTCGCATGGACACATGCAGGCACCCACACGTGCTCTCTCTCTCTCTTTGAATATAGCAAACCACGTTTTCCACATAACATCCATGTAAAACGCAATCCCTGTATTGATAATATACAACATTAAAATGTTCTTAGCATCCATGCAACTCCACCACGAGCAACGATTTGCACCAATTAAATAGGTTCTGCCTTATCAACTACAGAGACGGCTGAGGAAGGGCAAATTGCCAGGAAATGAAGTGTGTCTCATTTCAAATATAAATGTGGGAGGGATACAAGTGGGCTGATAATAGAAGACAGTCTATTTATTCATTGCAAACTGGATAGAGAGAGAACGAGAGAGAGAGAGAGAGAGAGAGAGAGAGAGAGAGAGAGAGAGAGAGAGAGAGAGAGAGAGAGAGAGAGAGAGAGAGAGAGAGAGAGGCAGGGGGCTGTGTCGTTCAACACCCCCCCCCCCAAGTCAACCATGCCCACACCCCATTTAGGCCCCCTCACATTAGACCTATGCCCCTCCTGCCCACACCATGCCCCCCACTCCCGCAACATGGAAGTCACACATACGCCCAGACCGTGACCCGGGCAAACAGGCCCAACCCCCCTCTTGCACTAGCCAAAGCCAATGACATGTACCAGATGCTCAGCGGGTTCTGATCACACTTACTGACCTGAGGCCAAACCACACGACTAACAACATTCGACACTTTATGGAACACTAAGCCTTCACTATCTAATCCTGGAATATCCAAGGCCTGAGGTCATCTCCCTTTGGTTAAAGAGCAGGAACCTGGACTTGTCACGATTGTCGTACTCCTCGTCTGAGCAGGAGTAGTTGGAAGGATCGGAGGACCAGAATGCAGTGTGGTATGTGTTCATCTAGCACGTCCTGGCATGTCCTGGCTGACTGACGGCTCTGGCAGCTCCTGGCTGGCTGACGGCTCTGTCAGCTCCTGGCTGGCTGACGGCTCTGGCAGCTCCTGGCTGGCTGACGGCTCTGGCAGCTCCTGGCTGACTGAAGGCTCTGGCAGGTCCTGGCTGACTGACGGCTCTGGCAGCTCCTGGCTGACTGACGGCTCAGGACAGACTGGGGGCTCTAGCAGCTCAGGGCAGACGGGAGACTCTAGCAGCTCAGGGCAGACGGGAGACTCTAGCAGCTCAGGACAGACGGGAGACTCTAGCAGCTCAGGACAGACGGGAGACTCTGGTGGCGCTGGAGAGGAGGAAGGCTCTAGCAGCGCTGGTCAGGCGGGAGCACCTGTAGGCAAAAGACGGGGAGAGATAGCCTGGTGCGGGGGGCTGCCACCGGAGGGCTGGTGCGTGGAGGTAGCACTGGATAGACCGAACCGTGCAGGCGCACTGGAGCTCTTGAGCACCGAGCCTGTCCAACCTTACCTGATTGGATGCTCCCCGTAGCCCGACCAGTGCGGCGAGGTGGACTAGGCCGCACTGGGCTGTGCTGGCCAACCGGGGACACCATGCGTAAGGCTGGTGCCATGTACGCCGGCACTGGAGACCAGATGCGTAAAGCCGGCTTCATGGCACCTGGCTCGATGCCCACTCTAGCCCGGCCGATACGCAGAGCTGAAATGTACCGCACCTGGGTAGGCCTACGCACTGGGGAAACTGTGCGCTCCACCGCATAACACGGTGCCTGCCTCTTCCCTCTTTCTCTCCGGTAAGCACAGGAAGTTGGCGCAGGTCTCCTACCTGGCTTCGCCACACTCCCTGTGTGCCACCCCCAATACATTTTTGGGGCTGCCTCTCGGGCTTCCAGCCGCTCTGCCTTGCTAGCTCCTCATAATGCCGCCTATCTGCTTTCGCTGCCTCCAGCTCTGCTCTGGGGCGGCGATATTCCCCTGGCTGCTCCCAGGGTCCTTTGCCGTCAAAAATCTCCTCCCAAGTCCATTTCTCCAAATATTGCTGCCTCTCCTGCTGCTGCTGCTGCCCATTACCACGCTGCTTGGTCCAGTTGTAGTGGGTGATTCTGCCACGATCGTCGTCCTCGTCTGAGGAGGAGTAGTTGGATGGATCGGAGGACCAAAATGCAGCGTGGTATGTGTTCATCGTGAATTTAATAATCAGAGTACACTTGAACAAACTATACAAAACAATAAATGAAAAATTACCGTGAAGCTATAAGAACTGTGCTGACACAAGCAACTAATATAGATAATCACCCACACCCCAAAATGACAAAACAGGCTACCTAAATATGGTTCCCAATCAGAGAAGACGACTAACACCTGCCTCTGATTGAGAACCATATCAGGCCAAACACAGAAACAGACCAACTAGACATACAACACAGAATGCCCACTCAGATCACACCCTGACCAAACAAAATATAGAAACATACAAAGCAAACTATGGTCAGGGCGTGACAGGACTTCAAAGAAATCGGAATCACAGACAAGAAACATGGTATAGACAAGATGGATCCACTGGTTGCCCTCTAGGTTACAGAGAGCTGGTAGTCCGATCCACTAAACTACCAGGTGTGAAACAGGGAAGGGACTCAGAGGGTATGCTAATTTGGAATAGAGCAGACCTAACTCAATTTAATAAATTCATTAAAACAGGAACATTTTACATTTGGCTAGAAACTCAAATGGAAATTATCTTAAAATGCCCTCCTGTGTGCTACCTATATCCTTCCACTAGAATCCCCATACTCTCCTGCTGTGTTCCGGTCAAATTGGACCGATTTACAAGTTCTCTCTGAAAAATGTAGTTAATTTAATGTGATTGTCATAAGGTTCCATGACTTTGTCCACACAGGGCATCTGAACACACAAAATACATGTTGATTATTTTCATAACGTTTTGGAGGTTTTATTTAACTTTTGTTCACTTGTGGTTTTCCCAGTCAAAATTGACCGGTCATTAGAAATGAATGGGTGAGACTACAATTAGTGTATAAATGTAATGAATTTCCTCCTCTTCTTCCGAAGAGGAGAGGCGAAACGGATCAGAGGACCAATACGCGGCGTGGTAATTGTCCATGGTTCTTTTTAATACGTTAAGGTACACATGAACAACTGACTACAAAAAACAAGAAATGTGAAAACTCAAAACAGTCCTATCTGGTGCAAAGACAGAGACAGGAACAATCACCCACAAACACACAGTGAAACCCAGGCTACCTAAGTATGATTCTCAATCAGAGACAACTAATGACACCTGCCTCTGATTGAGAACCATACTAGGCCGAAACATAGAAATTCCCAAAACCTAGAAAAACAAACATAGACTGCCCACCCAACTCACGCACTGACCATACTAACTAAATACAAAACACAGGAAATAAAGGTCAGAACGTGACAATAAAACTGAGTTCAGCCACATGAACATTCATCAGATGGACACATTTCCTCTCCCAGAGTCCCACATGCATGTGTGTTTGAGCACACACACACGCACACACACACACACACACACACACACACACACACACACACACACACACACACACACACACACACACACACACACACACACACACACACACACACACACACACACACACACACACACACACACCTCACTCCCCTTCTTGCCTTCCATGGCAACCCCCACGGGGAACATTTCCCCAAGGGGAACCACACCTGTTGGCATTCTCACAAACAATCGCAACATTGTGTCAGTAATTTATAGATATTTTCTCACAGCCCTGGTATATAAAGCTTTTTTGAGGCCTTTGCTCACAATTCATTCTGTGGCAGCACAATGACCAATTTGTCACGCCCTGACCTTGGAGATCCTTATTATTCTCTATGTTTGGTTAGGTCAGGGTGTGACTCGGGTGGGAAATTCTAGGTCTTCTGTTTCTTTGTTTTTGGCTGAGTGTGGTTCCCAATCAGAGGCAGCTGTCATTGTCTCTGATTGGGGATCATACTTAGGCAGCCCTTTTTTCCACCATTAGGTTGTGGGATCTTGTTTTCTGTTTAGTGTCTTAGCCTGACAGAACTGTGCGCTTTTGTTTTTTTGACTTTGTTATTTTGTTTGGTGTCATCATTAAAGATACGATGTACGCCTACCTAGCTGCGACTTGGTCTCCTTCTACCAACGAAAGCCATTACAGAAGATCCCACCATAAAACGGACCAAGCAGCGTGGCCAGGAGGAGTGGACATGGAAGGACATCCTGAATGGAGAAGGACCCTGGACTCAGAAGGACATCCTGAATGGAGAAGGACCCTGGACTCGGAAGGACATCCTGAATGGAGAAGGACCCTGGACTCGGAAGGACATCCTGAATGGAGAAGGACCCTGGACTCGGGCCGGAGTGTCGTGACGATACGAGGAGTTAGGTCAACAACGGAAGCCCAAGCGGAAGCTCCAAAACATTTTTTTTTTGAGGGGCACACGGGGAGATTGGCAGAGGCAGGGTTTAGACCTGAGCCAACTCCCCGTGCTTACCGTGGGGATAATGTGACCGGTCGTGTCATCAATAAAGATACGATATGATGTACGCCTACCAATGGTCTCCGTCTACCATCAAGAGCCATTACACAAAAAAGTATTTAGTCAGGCACCAATTGTGCAAGTTCTCCCACTTATAAAGATGAGAGGTCTGTAATTTTCATCAAAAGGTACACTTCAACTATGACAAACAAAAAGGGACAAAATCCAGAAAATCACATTGTAGGATTTGTAATGAATTTATTTGCAAATTACTTGCAACTTGCACAATTGGTGGCTGAATAAATACTTTTGTGCCCCACTGTATACTGTATGTGAGTTTCTTGATCATATCTTTGAGTAGGAGAGATTCCTTGTTTTAAACTTTGACACAAAGTAGTCTGATGAATAGCGAAATATGTTTCATCTGAGTAATTGAAATAGTCAATAATCCATACATTATGCTTTTTTAAATCAAAAACAAGTTGTATGAGCGCAGGTCAATGAGGTCTACAAGCCATGAATAGCAAATTGAAGTTCAAAACCTGTAATGTTCACAATAACTTAAGTTAATAAAGATATCTAACACAACAATAGGTGATACTATGTGTATTATTATGGATAAATAATCAGCTATAATGGGGAGTTCATATTGGACCGAGAACACAGAATTAATTAACATGAAACGAACACAACAGGAGGGTTAATGAAGACAGCGTCTCTGTCCTGGAGGGGGAAATCAATCATTTCCAGGGCCAGGGACATGTACTAGTCTGTGGTGACTTAAATAACAGAACCGGACAAGAACCTGACACCCTCAGCACACAGGGGGACAAACACCTACCTGGAGGTGACAACATTCCCTCCCCCATATGCACAACTATGACAACATAACCAACGAAAATGGGTCACAACTCCTGCAGCTCTGTCGCATGCTGGGTATGTACGTACATAGTCAATGGTAGGCTTCGCGGTGGACTCCTACGATAGGTACACCTATAGCTCATCTCTTGGCAGTAGTACTGTAGACTACTTTATCACTGACCTCAACCCAGAGTCTCTCAGACCGTCCACTGACACCCCTTTCAGATCAAAGCAAAATCACAGTCTACTTGAACAGAGTAATACTCAATCATGAGGCAACAAAGCCAAAGGCACTGAGGAATATTAAGAAATTCTAGAGGGAAGGAATGTAGTGTGGAAACCTACCAAAAAACAATTAGGCAACAAATTCAATCCCTTTTAGACAATTTCCTGGACAAAACATTCCACTATAATAGCAAAGTTGTAAACTTGGCAGTAGAAAATCTAAAGAACATATTTTACCTCTCAGCTTCCCTATCAAAACCAAAAAATTCAAACAGCAAATTGAAGAAAATGAACAACAATGACAAATGGTTTGATGAAGAATGCAAAAACCTAAGAAAGAAATATAAAAACATAAAGACCCAGAAATTGAGAAATCTCTCAAACCAAAAACATAGAGACCCAGAAAACCTGATACAGAAATACACTATGGAAAAATAAGATACAGCATGTCAGAAATCAGCTCAATGTAATTGAGAAATCCATAGACTCTAACCACTTCTGGAAAAATTGCAAAACAGTAAACATACAACAGCACAAAGAATTATCTATCCAAAATGGAGACGTATGGGTAAACCACTTTTCCAATCTTTTTGGCTCAATAACAAAGAACGAACAGCAAAAACATATACATGATCAAATAAACATCTTAGAATGAACTATTAAAGACTCCCAGAACCCACTGGATTATTGTAACCAGTGCGCTGAGAGTCGGGAAACAAGAAACAAGAAACACAAGCAACGCACCGACATGAAACAGTCAATAACACCCGGAAAAAACCAAGGGGAGTGACAGATATAGGGAAGATAATTAAAGAGGTGATGGAGTCCAGGTGAGTGTCATGAGGCGTTGGTGCGCTTGATGATGGTGACATGTGTGATGATAATCAGCAGCCTGATGACCTAGAGGCCGGAGAGGGAGTATACAACTTAAGTTGGAAGTTTACATACACTTAGGTTGGAGTCATTATAACTTGTTTTTCAACCACTCCACAAATTTCTTGTTAACAAACTATAGTTTTGGTAAGTTGGTTAGGACATCTACTTTGTGCATGACACAAGTCATTTTTCCAACAATTGTTTACAGACAGATTCTTTCACTTATAATTCACAATTCCAGTGGGTCAGAAGTTTACATACACAAAATTGACTGTGCCTTTAAACAGCTTGGAAAATTCCAGAAAATGATGTCATGTCTTTAGAAGCTTCTGACATAATTTGAGTCAATTGGGGGTGTACCTGTGGATGTATTTCAAGGCCTACTTTCAAACTCAGTGCCTCTTTTCTTGCCATCATGGGAAAATCAATAGAAATCAGCTAAGATCTCCAAAAATTTGATTTAGACCTCCACATGTCTGATTCATCCTTGGGAGCAATTTCCAAATGCGTTCAAATTTCTACGTGCATCTGTACAAACAACAGTACGCAAGTATAAAAACCATGGGATCACGCAGCCATCATACCTCTCAGAAAGGAGATGCGTTCTGTCTCCAAGAGACGAATGTACTTTGGTGCAAAAAGTGCAAATCAATCCCAGAATAACAACAAAGGATCTTATGAAGATGCTGGAGGAAAGATGCTGGAGGTATCTATATCCACAGTAAATCGATTCCTATATCGACATAACCGCCATAAAAATGCCGGACTACGGTTTGCAATGCACATGGGGACAAAGATCATACTTTCTGGAGAAATGTCCAGAATGAATTAAACTGTTTGGCCATAATGACCATCGTTATGTTTGGAGGAAAAGGGGCGAGGCATGCAAGCCGAAGGTCACCATCCCAACCGTGAAGCAGAGGGCTGGCAGCATCGTGTTGTGGGGGTGCTTTGCTGCAGGAGGGTCTGGTGCACTTCACAAAATAGATGACATCATGAGGAAGACAATGAGGTGGATATATTGAAGCAACATCTCAAGACATCAATCAGGAAGTGACCCCAAGCATACTTCCAAAGTTGTGGCAAAATGGCTTAAGGACAACAAAGTCAAATTATTGGAGTGTCAATCACAAAGCTTAGACCTCAATCCTAAAGAGAATTTGTGGGCAGAACTGAAAACTCTTGCGCAAGCAAGGAGGCCTACAAACCCGACTCAGTTACACCAGCTCTGTCAGTAGGAATGGGCCAAAATGTACAACATTTATTGTGGGAAGATTTTGAAAGGCTACCCGAAATGTTTGACCCAAGTTCAACAATTTAAAGGCAATGCTACCAAATACTATTTGAGTGTATGTAATCTTCTGACACACTACGATTTTGATGAAAGAAAAAAAAGCTGAAATAAATAATTCTGTCAACTATTATTCTGACATTTCACAATCTTAAAATAAAGTGGTGATTCTAACTGACCTAAAACAGGGAATTTTTACCGGGATTAAATGTCAGGAATTGTGAAAAACTGAGTTTAAATGTATTTGGCTAAGGTGTATGTAAACTTCCGACTTTAACTGTAAGTGACAATTTTCCAATTACCTTGAATGAACTAAAGAACAAAATAAAAACCCACCAACCCAAAAAGGCATGTGGTGTTGATGAAATTAAATGATTAAATATTCAGACAACAAATTCCAATTGGCAACACTTAAACTCTTCAACGTCATCCTTAACTCTGGCATCTTTCCCAATATTTGGAACCGAGGACTGATCACTCCAATCCACAAAAGTGGAGACAAATTGGACCCCAATAACTACCGTGGGAAATGCGTTGTGGAAATACGCTGCATTATCATTGACAGCAGACTCATACATCTTCACAGTGAAAATGAAGTGAGAAAATGTCAAATTGACTTTTTACCAAATTAGCGTATGACAGACCACGTATTCACCCTGCACACCCTAATTGAACAACAAACAAACCAAAACAATGGCAAAACCTTCGCATGCTTTGTTGATTTAATAAAAGCCTTCGACTCAATTTGGCATAAGGGTCTGCTATACAAAGTGATGGAAAACATACAACAGTATAAAATCCATGTACACAAACAACAAGTATGCGCTTAAAATTGGATAAACACACACATTTCTTTCCACAGGGCCAATGGGATGAGACAGGAATGCAGCTTAAGCCCCACCCTCTTCAACATATATATCAACAAATTGTCGAGGGAACTAGAACAGTCTGCAGAAGCCGGCCTCACCCTAATATAATCTGAAGTCAAATGTCTACTGTTTGCTGATTATCTGGTGCTTCTGTCACCAACCAAGGAGGGCCCACAGCAGCACCTAGATC
Organism: Oncorhynchus gorbuscha; assembly: GCF_021184085.1. Taxonomy (NCBI): domain Eukaryota; kingdom Metazoa; phylum Chordata; class Actinopteri; order Salmoniformes; family Salmonidae; genus Oncorhynchus; species Oncorhynchus gorbuscha. The sequence continues at coordinate 13,608,676 of NC_060183.1, read as the reverse complement.
TTCTGCACAAATTCAGTCAGACCTGGGCCCTGAAAGTAGATCTCAGTAAGAACAGAATAATGGTGTTCCAAAAAAGGTCCAGTTTCCAGGACCACAAATACAAATTCCCTTTAGACACAGTTGCCCTAGAGCACACAAAAAACGTAACATACCTTGGCCTAAACATCAGCGCCACAGGTAACTTCCACAAAGCTGTGAACGATCTGAGAGACAAGGCAAGAAGGGCCTTCTATACCATCAAAAGGAACAGAAAATTTGACATACCAATTAGGATCTGGCTAAAAATACTTGAATCAGTTTTAGAACCCATTGCCCTTCATGGTTGTGAGGTCTGGAGTCCGCTCACCAACCAAGAATTCACAAAATGGGACAAACTCCAAATTGAGACTCTGCATGCAGAATTCTGCGATAATATCCGCCTTGTACAACGTAAAACACCAAATAATGCATGAAGAGCAGAATTAGGCCGATACCCGCTAATTATCGAAATCCAGAAAAGAGCTGTTAAATTCCACAACCACCTAAAAGGAAGCGATTCCCAAACCTTCCATAACAAAGCCATCACCTACAGAGAGATGAACCCGGAGAAGAGTCCCCTAAGCAAGCTGGTTCTGGGGCTCTGTTCATAAACACAAACAGACCCCACAGATCACCAGGAAAGCAACACAATTAGACCCAACCACTGTGACTGACCCAAACTTAAAAAGATTTGACTATGTACAAACTCAGTGAGCATAGCCTTGCCATTGAGAAAGGCCGCCGTAGGAATTTCTCTCAAGAGAAGACAGGCTATGTGACCATATTAGAGACACATATTTCCCTCAGATTACACAGATCCACAAAGGGTGCAAAAACATAACCAATTTGAAAAACTCCCATATCAACTGGGTGAAATACCACAGTGTGCCATCACAGGAGCAAGATTCACTTTTGTATATTATCTACTTCACTTGCTTTGGCAATGTTAACATGTGTTTCCCATGCCAATGTAGCACATTGAGTTGAATTGAGAAAGAGAGAAATAACGAGAGAGAGAGATAATGAGAGAGATATAAAGAACGAGAGAGATATAGAGAACGAGAGAGAGAGAACGAGAGAATGAGAGAGAACGAGAGAATGAGAGAGAATGAGAGAATGAGAGAGAACGAGAGACAGAGAGAACGAGAGACAGAGAGAACGAGATAATGAGAGAGAGAAAAAGAGAGAGAGAGAGAGAGAGAGAGAGAGAGAGAGAGAGAGAGAGAGAGAGAACGAGAGAGACTTCTGTCAGAACTGATGTCATTGAATTGAGAAAGTTAGAGAGAGAGAGAGAGAGAGAGAATGAGAGAATGAGAGAGAACGAGAGACAGAGAGAACGAGATAATGAGAGAGAGAGAAAGAGAGAGAGAACGAGAGAGAGACTTCTGTCAGAACTGATGTCATTGAATTGAGAAAGTTAGAGAGAGAGAGAGAGATAACGAGAGAGAACGAGAGAATGAGAGAGAACGAGAGAATGAGAGAGAACGAGAGAGAGAACGAGAGAGAACGAGAGACAGAGAGAACGAGATAATGAGAGAGAGAGAAAGAGAGAGAGAACGAGAGAGAGACTTCTGTCAGAACTGATGTCATTGAATTGAGAAAGTTAGAGAGAGAGAGAGAGATAACGAGAGAGAACGAGAGAATGAGAGAGAACGAGAGAATGAGAGAGAACGAGAGAGAGAACGAGAGAGAACGAGAGAGAGACTTCTGTCAGAACTGATGTCATTGAATAGAGAAAGTTAGAGAGAGAGAGAGAGAGAGAGAGAGAGGGGGGGGGGGCAGGGAGAAAGAGAGAGAGATAACGAGAGAGATAACAAGAGAGAGATAACGAGAGAGAGAACGAGAACGAGAGAATGAGAGAGAACGAGAGAATGAGAGAGAACAAGAGAATGAGAGAGAGGGAGAACGAAAGAGAGACTTCTGTCAGAACTGATGTCATTACATAGCTAGCTGCTTAGATCATTGGGAAACTATGAAAAATACTTGCAGGAGATGTTCTTAAAGAGCAATCACCATGGACACAAGTTTAACATTTCTATATACATTTACATCTGAGTCATTTAGCAGACGCTGTTATGCAGAGCAGCTTACAGTTTGTGTGTCATTTAGCAGACACTGTTATGCAGAGCAACCTACAGTAGTGTGTGCCTTCATTTTCTTACTTGTCCCCCTTGGGAAGCCCCATGCTCTACCAACTGAGTCACATTGAGTGAATGAATGGATGAACAGTTAACAATAGATTTATGCTAATTATGGAAGGAATGGCCAATGCATACATATATTCTCCGTAGATATTGTTTTCTATCTATGCAGCATGCAGAACGTCACCCAAAAGCAGATTTACATGCCTGAACTGTTATATAGTTTTTAAAATATGAAAGAAAATCCTAAACAGTGTAAACTCGATGACTTGAACATGAAGATCAGTAGGTACTGTTGCCTTTAATGACTACATCTTAACCCCAGACTTTGTTGACTGTCAGTGTACACAGCACAGTGCCTTCTTGACTGTCAGTGTACACAGCACAGTGCCTTCTTGACTGTCAGTGTACACAGCACAGTGCCTTCTTGACTGTCAGTGTACACAGTACAGTGCCTTCTTGACTGTCAGTGTACACAGCACAGTGCCTTCTTGACTGTCAGTGTACACAGTACAGTGCTGTCAGTGTACACAGTACAGTGCCTTTGACTGTCAGTGTACACAGTACAGTGCCTTCTTGACTGTCAGTGTACACAGTACAGTGCCTTCTTGACTGTCAGTGTACACAGCACAGTGCCTTCTTGACTGTCAGTGTACACAGCACAGTGCCTTCTTGACTGTCTTGTCAGTGTACACAGCACAGTGCCTTCTTGACTGTCAGTGTACACAGTACAGTGCCTTCTTGACTGTCAGTGTACACAGCACAGCACAGTGCCTTCTTGACTGTCAGTGTACACAGCACAGTGCCTTCTTGACTGTCAGTGTTCTTGACACAGTACAGTGCCTTCTTGACTGTCAGTGTACACAGTACAGTGCCTTCTTGACTGTCAGTGTACACAGCACAGTGCCTTCTTGACTGTCAGTGACAGTGTCTGTCAGTGTACACAGTACAGTGCCTTCTTGACTGTCAGTGTACACAGCACAGTGCCTTCTTGACTGTCAGTGTACACAGTACAGTGCCTTCTTGACTGTCAGTGTACACAGTACAGTGCCTTCTTGACTGTCAGTGTACACAGCACAGTGCCTTCTTGACTGTCAGTGTACACAGCACAGTGCCTTCTTGACTCAGTGTACACAGTACAGTGCCTTCTTGACTGTGTGTACACAGCACAGTGCCTTCTTGACTGTCAGTGTACACAGCACAGTGCCTTCTTGACTGTCAGTACACAGTACAGTGCCTTCTTGACTGTCAGTGTACACAGTACAGTGCCTTCTTGACTGTCAGTGTACACAGCACAGTGCCTTCTTGACTGTAGTGTACACAGTGCCTTCTTGACTGCACAGTGACTGTCAGTGTACACAGCACAGTGCCTTCTTGACTGTCAGTGTACACAGCACAGTGCCTTCTTGACTGTCAGTGTACACAGCACAGTGCCTTCTTGACTGTCAGTGTACACAGCACAGTGCCTTCTTGACTGTCAGTGTACACAGTGTTCTTGACTGTCAGTGTACACAGCACAGTGCCTTCTTGACTGTCAGTGTACACAGTACAGTGCCTTCTTGACTGTCAGTGTACACAGCACAGTGCCTTCTTGACTGTCAGTGTACACAGTACAGTGCCTTCTTGACTGTCAGTGTACACAGCACAGTGCCTTCTTGACTGTCAGTGTACACAGTACAGTGCCTTCTTGACTGTCAGTGTACACAGCACAGTGCCTTCTTGACTGTCAGTGTACACAGTACAGTGCCTTCTTGACTGTCAGTGTACACAGCACAGTGCCTTCTTGACTGTCAGTGTACACAGCACAGTGCCTTCTTGACTGTCAGTGTACACAGCACAGTGCCTTCTTGACTGTCAGTGTACACAGCACAGTGCCTTCTTGACTGTCAGTGTACACAGCACAGTGCCTTCTTGACTGTCAGTGTACACAGCACAGTGCCTTCTTGACTGTCAGTGTACACAGCACAGTGCCTTCTTGACTGTCAGTGTACACAGTACAGTGCCTTCTTGACTGTCAGTGTACACAGTACAGTGCCTTCTTGACTGTCAGTGTACACAGTACAGTGCCTTCTTGACTGTCAGTGTACACAGCACAGTGCCTTCTTGACTCAGTGTACACAGCACAGTGCCTTCTTGACTGTCAGTGTACACAGTACAGTGCCTTCTTGACTGTCAGTACACAGCACAGTGCCTTCTTGACTGTCAGTGTACACAGCACAGTGCCTTCTTGACTGTCAGTGTACACAGCACAGTGCCTTCTTGACTGTCAGTGTACACAGCACAGTGCCTTCTTGACTGTCAGTGTACACACAGTGCCTTCTTGACTGTCAGTGTACACAGCACAGTGCCTTCTTGACTGTCAGTGTACACAGCACAGTGCCTTCTTGACTGTCAGTGTACACAGCACAGTGCCTTCTTGACTGTCAGTGTACACAGCACAGTGCCTTCTTGACTGTCAGTGTACACAGCACAGTGCCTTCTTGACTGTCAGTGTACACAGCACAGTGCCTTCTTGACTGTCAGTGTACACAGCACAGTGCCTTCTTGACTGTCAGTGTACACAGCACAGTGCCTTCTTGACTGTCAGTGTACACAGCACAGTGCCTTCTTGACTGTCAGTGTACACAGCACAGTGCCTTCTTGACTGTCAGTGTACACAGCACAGTGCCTTCTTGACTGTCAGTGTACACAGCACAGTGCCTTCTTGACTGTCAGTGTACACAGCACAGTGCCTTCACTGTCAGTGTACACAGCACTTCTTGACTGTCAGTGTACACAGCACAGTGCCTTCTTGACTGTCAGTGTACACAGCACAGTGCCTTCTTGACTGTCAGTGTACACAGCACAGTGCCTTCTTGACTGTCAGTGTACACAGCACAGTGCCTTCTTGACTGTCAGTGTACACAGCACAGTGCCTTCTTGACTGTCAGTGTACACAGCACAGTGCCTTCTTGACTGTCAGTGTACACAGCACAGTGCCTTCTTGACTGTCAGTGTACACAGCACAGTGCCTTCTTGACTGTCAGTGTACACAGCACAGTGCCTTCTTGACTGTCAGTGTACACAGTACAGTGCCTTCTTGACTGTCAGCACAGTTGTTACGTCCAGTTCATCTTGGCTGTTTTGGATTTCTATCTACCGAAACATGAAGAAACGTAGAGTAAGCCAACCATGCCGTCTCTTTAATGCAACACTCAAGAAACATAAACATTTTGCGTGCGATAACATGCGATAACATCAACATACAAACAAAAAACGTTGATATGATTTGTCCTTTAAATGAATATGAATGATGATAATAAATGATGATAAATTAATGATACCTAGTCAGTTTTTCAACTGACTGCCTTCAACTGAAATGCGTCTTCCGCATTTAACCCAACCCCTCTGAATCAGAGAGGTGCGGGGGGGCTGCCTTCTACGACATCCACGTCTGAAACACACCAACTATTTCAAAAGCTGCATGTCGGTCGGCAGATCACGGCTAGTTATTATACTCTGCCACGGCTCCTATGAGCCAATGTCTTCAAGGTTTACCAATGGGGCTGCTCTGCTTCTCTGCTTAGCTTCACGTTTGGCAAATGGCTCCCCGTGTAAATGTAGGTTAATGTACCAAAACAGCAGTGGAGATAGAGAGAGAGAGAGAGAGAGAGAGGGGAATGGGGGGGAGAAAGAGAGAGGGAGAAAGAGAAAGGGAGCGAGAGAGAGTGAGGGGGAGATAGGGAGAGAGAGGGAGGAGGGAGAGAGAGAGAGAAAAAGGGGGGAGAGGGAGAGACAATATCAGTTTTTCACGTTCTACCATACGTCGTGGTGTTTTTATACAGTCAGTCTGCGTAACCTGTCCATGATTCATTTAACCCCGCAGCGCCATTTCCATGCAGGGTATAATGTGTCATTTGGAGAAGCTGTTAGCCTTAGCTCACCGATATTGACTTTTGACTCCTCCGGTTTTATATGACTGCTGTATTCAGCACAGTCCTTCCTCTCCTTCTTCAACCCCTCTGCTCCCCACTTTTTTTTTTTACTGCAAATGAAATATTGATAAGAGGTCTTTCTTTCTCTCTCTCTCTGCGTTTCTGATGAGAGGGCTGGAGTCCGTAGGCAGATGGGGTGAATACAGACGAGGAGAAGAGAAGAGAGAGAGAGAGTGAGGTGGGTGGTTATAATGAGATATAGATAGGTTGATTGGGTGTGTTCACTAGTGTGTATTGATGAACTTGGTGTGTTTGTATGGGTTGATATTAGTTAACATTGAGTGGTAAAGTGGTTTATAAGGCTAGCTGTGTCATTGGTCCATCAATATCTTCAAACCATAACATTTTCTCGTAACACACTATAGATACAGTATGTTCTTTTCCTTCTATAAATGTGTAGCTAGGTTTAAAATAATTGTTTCTGCAGCCCATTTCTCTACTTCTCCATTAGCGTGCCAAGCAGAGAACACTGTCAACATTGTCTTCATTAGGTGCCTGTGGCAATAAATTCCTCCACAGCTTGTGTATGCTATTACTCTTCTCCCTGCCATAAAGGAAAACAATTTGTTTTCAGAGCAGAGAGAGAAAGGTGAGGGGGAACAGTCACGCAAACGAACAGCTCCTGACTTGTTATAACTTTCTGGTTGTTAAGAGTGAAAAATAAATTTGCCAAAAATATATAGGTTGTCAAATCGTACAACTGAAGATCAACACAGGAGGAATATATTGACATAGTGTGAGTTAAAAGACCAAACTTAATCGTGTTAGCTAGCTAAATTCAAATTTGTCAGCTAGTTTACTGACTAGCGCCAACTGTTTACTGGTGGTAACCATAGCAACATGACCACTGAGGCAGCGCTAGCAGCAGCGGCCCTCAGCGCTAGCAGCAGCAGCAGCAGCAGCAGCAGCAGCAGCAGCAGCAGCAGCGCTAGCAGCAGCAGCCCTCAGCGCTAGCAGCAGCAGCACTCAGTGCTAGCAGCAGCAGCACTCAGCGCTAGCAGCAGCAGCCCTCAGCGCTAGCAGCAGCAGCCCTCAGCGCTAGCAGCAGCAGCCCTCAGCGCTAGCAGCAGCAGCACTCAGCGCTAGCAGCAGCAGCCCTCAGCGCTAGCAGCAGCAGCCCTCAGCGCTAGCAGCAGCAGCCCTCAGCGCTAGCAGCGACATAGAGACCCAGAGGGTGCAGACGTTCCCTGGTTTGAGCCCAGGTAGGGGCGAGTCGAGGGACGGAAGCAAAACTGTTACATTGATGCTGTTGACCCAGATCACTGGTTGCTGTGGAAAAGGAGGAGGTCAAAAGTGGGGTGAGTGTTAGCGGGGTGCATGCTAGTTGCATTTCAATTAGTGACATCTCTTGCTCTGAGATCTTGAAGTAGTTGTTAATCTTGCTCTACAAGGGCTGTGGCATTTGTGGCGCGATTGGTAGCAATGCTTTGAGGGTGGCTGTTGTCGATGTGTGCAGGGTGACCCTAGTTTGAGCCCAGGTAGGGGAGAGGGACAGAAGCGAAACTGTTACACCGACTGCTCACAGCTATACTGCTGACTGCTATACAACACAGAAATCATGTGCAAAAAAAACATTTTTGAGGACATTGAAAAGGACCAGGAAAACAGGTTTCTGACAGTAAACGTGTACCAGAACGGCACTGTCATGGTCCAGGGTAGTGAGGCTGCAATCAGCTCTTTTGTGCAGGACTTTCCCACTCTAGGGAAGATAGTGGAAACCAAAAAGGACAAGGACAGCACCCCGACCTTTCCCCTCACCTCAGGCACTCCAACAGCAGGAGCCCAGGCCCAGACCCACGCAACAGGTCTATCCTCCCCCTGCCTGCCTACGACCACCAAAGCTATAACCACACCACAATCAGCTTGCTGAGAGACAGGCTGGCTCTGTTAGAGGTATGGGTTACTGAGTTAAAGGAGCAGCACCCCAGCTCCACCTCCAGCCCAGACACAGAGCTTCTACGGGTCCAGATCAACCAGTGCAGAGAGAGCCTTACCACAGTGCTTGAGGTTGTGAAGGTCACCATGAGGAGAGAGCCTTACCACAGTGCTTGAGGTTGTGAAGGCCACCATGAGGAGAGAGCCTTACCACAGTGCTTGAGGTTGTGAAGGCCACCATGAGGAGAGAGCCTTACCACAGTGCTTGAGGTTGTGAAGGCCACCATGAGGAGAGAGCCTTACCACAGTGCTTGAGGTTGTGAAGGCCACCATGAGGAGAGAGCTAGTGCAGGTAAAGGAGGATATAGCAAAAGAGTTGTCTGTCATCAACAGGATGCTGCAGCATATATAATGGACTGTAGAGACTCCTAGAGAGAAGCTGCAGACCCTCACCACCTCCATTCTGCTGCCCCGCAAAGACTTCCATCTCTGTACCATTCAGAAACCAATGCTGACATCACCAGAGGGTGTGGCCTACTCACGAATATGCACATTGCTCACCACCCAACTATCACCCCAGAGCATCTGCACGACCACTCCCATCCTGAGGAAGCAGACAGTAGGGATGTAGTAGTTACTGTAGTTCTGACTGGTATCCTGTTTATCTCACTCTGAACAACTTAGTAGTTAGTAGTTACTATTTCTGTTCTCCTTTTTATCTCAATCTGAACAACTTAGTAGTTACTGTATTTCTTACTGTCATTCTGTTTATCTCACTCTGAACAACTTAGTAGTTTGTAGTTACTGTATTTCTGACTGTTATCCTGTTTATCTCACTCTGAATATCGAAGTAGTTAGTAGTTGCTGTATTTCTGACTGCTATCCCATTTATCACTCTGAACATATTAGTAGTTAGTAGTTACTGTATTTCTGACTGTTATCCTGTTTATCTCTTTCTGAACAACTTAGTAGTAAGTAGGTACTGTATTTCTGTTATCCTGTTTATCTCACTCTGAACAACTTAGTAGTAAGTATTTTCTGTATTTCTGACTGTGCTATTCTTTCTTTTTGCCACATGAAATCGTTATCAGTCAGCATTTGGAACATTCAGGGCCTGAACGCATCAACCTATCAGTCAGCATTTGGAACATTCAGGGCCTGAACACATTAACCTATCAGTCAGCATTTGGAACATTCAGGGCCTGAACACATTAACCTATCAGTCAGCATTTGGAACATTCAGGGCCTGAACACATTAACCTATCAGTCAGCATTTGGAACATTCAGGGCCTGAACACATTAACCTATCAGTCAGCATTTGGAACATTCAGGGCCTGAACACATTAACCTTTGGACTGAAGAGTTCAGCACTGGAGTTAAATCTTAAAGATGTTGACATCATCATTCTGCAGGAGACATGGTGTAAGGCAGACAATGTTATTCACTGTCTAACAGACTACAGAGAAGTAATTATGTCATCACAGAAACACAGCGCTGTCAATAGAGGCAGAGACTCTGGAAGATTAATCATTTAGCACAAATCATAACTACAACTGTCACGATCTTCCTCCTCTTCATCTGAGAAGGTGAGGCGAGAAGGATCAGAGGACCAAAATGCGGCGTGGTATGTGTTCATGATGAATGTTTAATTAAATAAAGAACTGAACACTGAATACAAAAACAATAAACAAATAAAGACTGTGAAGCTATCACAAGGACTGTGCTGACACAAGCAACTAACATAGACAATCACCCACAAACAAAAAGTGAAACGCAGGCCACCTAAGTATGATTCTCAATCAGAGACAACTAATGACACCTGCCTCTGATTGAGAACCATACTAGGCCGAAACATAGAAATCCCCAAATCATAGAAAATCAAACATAGACTGCCCACCCCAACTCACGCCCTGACCATACTAAATAATGACAAAACAAAGGAAATAAAGGTCAGAACGTGACAACAACATGTAATTGATCCCCTCAAAATGGGCAAATATCACATTTGTTTAAAACTTAAAACCCCACATTACTCAGAGGAAATATTCCCTACCCTTGAGGAAGAGATGTGCCATTTTCAGGCCCAGGGAAATGTGCTCATCTTTGGGGACACAAATGTGCGCAAAGGAACACTACCTGATCTAATGTTCAGGCCATACTGTTTCTAACTGTCTTAATCTTCCCTATAGAAACAACAGTGACAGCACCATCAACAAAAACAGAAGGGTTCTATTGCAGCTCTGTCGAAGGCTGGGTCTATACTTTGTCAATGGTAGGTTACACTTATCGGAGATTCACAGGTCACCTCTTGGCTAGTAGACTATATGATTACAGACAATGACCCTTTCTCTCTCAGCTCATTCACCGTTAAGCCACTAACACCTTTGTCTGATCACAGACAAATGACCTTGTTCATCAAAATAACAGACATGGAAACAACTACACATTCACAGTACAACATCAGAAATTCATACGAATGGGCCCAAAACAGCACAGAAGAACACCAGAAAGCAACCAATAACCAACAAATATAAACACTCTTAGATAACTTTCTGGACACCACATCCACTCACAGTAAAGAAGGCATCAATCAAAGGGTAAAAAACCCCATCAACAATTCAGCGCATTCGGAAAGTATTCAGACCCCTTGACTTTTTCCAAATGTTGTTACATTACAGCCTTTTTCTAAAACGGATGACAGGCACACACCTGTCTATATAAGGTCCCACAGTTGACAGTGCATGTCAGAGCAAAAACTAAGCTATGGGGTCGAAGGAATGGTACTTCGAGCAGAATTGTGTCAGTGCACAGACTAAGGGAAGGGTACCAAAACCTTTCTGCAGCATTGAAGGTCCCCAAGAACAGAGTGGCCTCCATCATTCTTAAATGTAGGAAGTTTGGAACCACCAAGACTCATCCTGGAGCTGGCTGCCCGGCCAAACTGTGCAATCGGGGGAGAAGGGCCTTGGTCAGGGAGGTGACCAAGAACCCGATGGTCATTCAGACAGAGCTCCAGAGTTCCTCTGTGGAGATGGGAGAACCTTTCAGAAGGACAACCATTTCTGCAGCACTCCATTCAATAGGACGTTATCATAGAGAGGCGCCTAAAGGACTCTCAGAGCATGAAAAACAAGATTCTCTGGTCTGATTATACCAAAATTGGCCTGAATGCCAAGCGTCATGTCTGGAGGAAACCTGGCACCGTCCCTACGGTGAAGTGTAGTGGTGACAGCATCATGCTGTGGGGATGTTTTTAGCGGCAGGGACTGGGAGACTAGTCAGGATCGAGGGAAAGATAAATGAAGCAAAGTACAGAGAGATCCTTGATGAAAACCTGCTCCAAAGTGCTCAGGACCTCAGACTGAAACACGACCCTAAGCACACAGCCAAGACAATACAAGAGTGGCTTCGGAAAACGTCTCTAAATTCCCTTGAGTGGCCCAGCCAGGGCCCAGACTTGAACCCATTAGAATATCTCTGGAGAGACCTGAAAATAGCTGTGCAGTGATGCTCCCCATCCAACCTGGTTTAAGAGGATCTGCAGAGAAGAATGTGAGAAACTCCCCAAAATGCAGGTGTGCCAACAACGTACGAAGTAAAGGGTCTGAATACTTATGTAAATGTGATATATCATTTTTTTTATACATTTGCAAACATTTCTATTAACCTGTTTTTGCTGTGTCATTATGGTGTATTGGGAAGGTTTTATGTAGTATTATAAATGTAAGAGTTCTAATTTTACATTTTACACAATGTCTTGTGTAAAAGCCAAACAGGATATAAACAAAAACATTGCATGACCGATCATATTTACACCCTACACACCTGTTCACCAAAATAATACCAACATTTATGCATGCTTTACCGACTTACACAAAGCATTTGATTCTATTTGGCATACAATACTGTTCTACAAAGTTATTGAAGGTGCTGTAGGGTGTAAAACATATTACATAATTAAATCAATGTACACCGGCAATATGTGCAGCATCAAACTTGGGAAGAAAATAACAGAATTCTTTAACCAGGGGTGGTGTCATGTTTTGTCATTAATTATCATGTCTTGTCCCTGTGCTTCCCATTCTATTCGTTTCCCTCTGCTGGTCTTATTAGGTTCTTTCCCTCTTTCGTACTCTTTCTGTACAGCACTTTGAGATATCAGCTGATGTACGAAGGGCTATATAAATAAATTTGATTTGATTTGATTTGATTTATATCCCTCTCTCTCCCCCTCCCTCTCTCACTCTCTCGCTCTCTCTTCTCTCTATCGTTCCGTTCCTGCTCCCAGCTGTTCCTATTCCCCTAATGATCATTTAGTCTTCCCACACCTGTTCCCGATCCTTTTCCCTGATTAGAGTCCCTATTTCTCTTCTTGTTTTCCGTACCTGCCCTGTCGGATCCTCATCTAGAATTCACCGTGCTGTGTCTATGTTTTGCCCTGTCGTGTCGTGTTTCCCTCAGATGCTGCGTGGTGAGCAGGTGTCTGAGTCTGCTAGGTTCAAGTGCCTTCCCGAGGCAACCTGCAGTTCTCGATCAAGTCTCCAGTCTGTTCTCGTCTTTACGAGTAGTATTATGCTTTTTGTTTTGTAAAGTTTATTACTGGATTAAATACTCTGTTTTCGCCAAGTCGCTTTTGGGTCCTCATTCACCTGCATGACAGAAGGATCCGACCGAGGAATGGACCCAGCGACTACAGACGCTCGTAACACTGCCGTCGAGATCCAGGAGCCATGCTCGGCAGACACGAGCAGGAATTGTCTGCTGCTCGCCATGCCATGGAGAACCTGGCCGCTCAGGTTTCCGACCTCTCTGGACAGTTCCAGAGTCTTCGTCTCGTGCCACCTGTTACTTCCTGGCCTGCCGAGCCTCCAGAACCTAGGGTTAATAACCCACCTTGCTACTCCGGGCAGCCCACTGAGTGCCGCTCCTTTCTCACCCAGTGTGAGATTGTGTTCTCTCTCCAACCCAACACATACTCTAGAGAGAGAGCTCGGGTTGCTTACGTCATTTCACTCCTTACTGGCCGGGCCCGAGAGTGGGGCACAGCTATCTGGGAGGCAAGGGCTGATTGTTCTAACAATTACCAGAACTTTAAAGAGGAGATGATTCGGGTTTTTGACCGTTCAGTTTTTGGTGGGGAGGCTTCTAGGGTCCTGGCTTCCCTATGCCAAGGTGATCGATCCATAACGGATTACTCTATAGAGTTTCGTACTCTTGCTGCCTCTAGTGACTGGAACGAGCCGGCGCTGCTCGCTCGTTTTCTGGAGGGACTCCACACAGTGGTCAAAGATGAGATTCTCTCTCGGGAGGTTCCTTCCAGTGTGGACTCTTTGATTGCTCTCGCCATCCGCATAGAACGACGGGTAGATCTTCGTCACCAGGCTCGTGGAAGAGAGCTCGCATCAACGGTGTTTCCCTGCTCCGCATCGCAACCATCTCCCTCCTCTGGCTCTGAGACTGAGCCCATGCAGCTGGGAGGGATTCGCATCTCGACTAAGGAGAGGGAACGGAGGATCACCAACCGCCTGTGCCTCTATTGCGGATTTGATGGACATTTTGTTAATTCATGTCCAGTAAGAGGCCAGAGCCCATCAGTAAGCGGAGGGCTACTGGTGAGCGCTACTACTCAGGTCTCTTCATCTAGATCCTGTACTACTATGTCGGTCCATCTACGCTGGACCGGTTCGGGTGCTACATGCAGTGCCTTGATTGACTCTGGGGCTGAGGGTTGTTTCATGGACGAAGCATGGGTTCGGAAACATAACATTCCTTTCAGACAGTTAGACAAGCCTACGCCCATGTTTGCCTTAGATGGTAGTCATCTTCCCAGTATCAGATTTGAGACACTACCTTTAACTCTCACAGTATCTGGTAACCACAGTGAGACTATTTCTTTTTTGATTTTTCGTTCACCTTTCACACCTGTTGTTTTGGGTCATCCCTGGCTAGTATGTCATAATCCTTCTATTAATTGGTCTTGTAATTCTATCCTATCCTGGAACGTATCTTGTCATGTGAAGTGCTTAATGTCTGCCATCCCTCCCATTTCTTCTGTCCCCACTTCTCAGGAGGAACCTGGCGATTTGACAGGAGTGCCGGAGGAATATCATGATCTGCGCACGGTCTTCAGTCGGTCCCGAGCCAACTCCCTTCCTCCTCACCGGTCGTATGATTGTAGTATTGATCTCCTTCCGGGGACCACTCCTCCTCGGGGTAGACTATACTCTCTGTCGGCTCCCGAACGTAAGGCTCTCGAGGATTATTTATCTGTGTCTCTTGACGCCGGTACCATAGTGCCTTCTTCCTCTCCGGCCGGGGCGGGGTTCTTTTTGTTAAGAAGAAGGACGGTACTCTGCGCCCCTGCGTGGATTATCGAGGGCTGAATGACATAACGGTTAAGAATCGTTATCCGCTTCCCCTTATGTCATCAGCCTTCGAGATTCTGCAGGGAGCCAGGTGCTTTACTAAGTTGGACCTTCGTAACGCTTACCATCTCGTGCGCATCAGAGAGGGGGACGAGTGGAAAACGGCGTTTAACACTCCGTTAGGGCATTTTGAGTACCGGGTTCTGCCGTTTGGTCTCGCCAATGCGCCAGCTGTTTTTCAGGCATTAGTTAATGATGTTCTGAGAGACATGCTGAACATCTTTGTTTTTGTCTATCTTGACGATATCCTGATTTTTTCACCGTCACTCGAGATTCATGTTCAGCACGTTCGACGTGTTCTACAGCGCCTTTTAGAGAATTGTCTCTACGTAAAGGCTGAGAAGTGCTCTTTTCATGTCTCCTCCGTTACTTTTCTCGTTTCCGTTATTTCCGCTGAAGGCATTCAGATGGATTCCGCTAAGGTCCAAGCTGTCAGTGATTGGCCCGTTCCAAGGTCACGTGTCGAGTTGCAGCGCTTTTTAGGTTTCGCTAATTTCTATCGGCGTTTCATTCGTAATTTCGGTCAAGTTGCTGCCCCTCTCACAGCTCTTACTTCTGTCAAGACGTGTTTTAAGTGGTCCGGTTCCGCCCAGGGAGCTTTTGATCTTCTAAAAGAACGTTTTACGTCCGCTCCTATCCTCGTTACTCCTGACGTCACTAGACAATTCATTGTCGAGGTTGACGCTTCAGAGGTAGGCGTGGGAGCCATTCTATCCCAGCGCTTCCAGTCTGACGATAAGGTTCATCCTTGCGCTTATTTTTCTCATCGCCTGTCGCCATCTGAGCGCAACTATGATGTGGGTAACCGTGAACTGCTCGCCATCCGCTTAGCCCTAGGCGAATGGCGACAGTGGTTGGAGGGGGCGACCGTTCCTTTTGTCGTTTGGACAGACCATAAGAACCTTGAGTACATCCGTTCTGCCAAACGACTTAATGCCCGTCAAGCTCGTTGGGCGTTGTTTTTCGCTCGTTTCGAGTTTGTGATTTCTTACCGTCCGGGTAGCAAGAACACCAAGCCTGATGCCTTATCCCGTCTGTTTAGTTCTTCTGTGGCTTCTACTGATCCCGAGGGGATTCTTCCTTATGGGCGTGTTGTCGGGTTGACAGTCTGGGAATTGAAAGACAGGTTAAGCAAGCACTCACGCACACTGCGTCGCCGCGCGCTTGTCCTAGTAACCTCCTTTTCGTTCCTGTTTCCACTCGTCTGGCTGTTCTTCAGTGGGCTCACTCTGCCAAGTTAGCTGGTCATCCCGGTGTTCGAGGCACTCTTGCGTCTATTCGCCAGCGCTTTTGGTGGCCGACTCAGGAGCGTGACACGCGCCGTTTCGTGGCTGCTTGTTCGGACTGCGCGCAGACTAAGTCGGGTAACTCTCCTCCTGCCGGTCGTCTCAGACCGCTCCCCATTCCTTCTCGACCATGGTCTCACATCGCCCTAGACTTCATTACCGGTCTGCCTTTGTCTGCGGGGAAGACTGTGATTCTTACGGTTGTCGATAGGTTCTCTAAGGCGGCACATTTCATTCCCCTCGCTAAACTTCCTTCCGCTAAGGAGACGGCACAAATCATTATCGAGAATGTGTTCAGAATTCATGGCCTCCCGTTAGACGCCGTTTCAGACAGAGGCCCGCAATTCACGTCACAGTTTTGGAGGGAGTTCTGTCGTTTGATTGGTGCGTCCGTCAGTCTCTCTTCCGGGTTTCATCCCCAGTCTAACGGTCAAGCAGAGAGGGCCAATCAGACGATTGGTCGCATACTACGCAGCCTTTCTTTCAGAAACCCTGCGTCTTGGGCAGAACAGCTCCCCTGGGCAGAATACGCTCACAACTCGCTTCCTTCGTCTGCTACCGGGTTATCTCCGTTTCAGAGTAGTCTGGGTTACCAGCCTCCTCTATTCTCTTCCCAGCTTGCCGAGTCCAGCGTTCCCTCCGCTCAAGCGTTTGTCCAACGTTGTGAGCGCACCTGGAGGAGGGTGAGGTCTGCACTTTGCCGCTACAGGGCACAGACTGTGAGAGCCGCCAATAAACGCAGGATTAAGAGTCCTAGGTATTGTTGCGGCCAGAGAGTGTGGCTTTCCACTCGCAACCTTCCTCTTACGACAGCTTCTCGTAAGTTGACTCCGCGGTTCATTGGTCCGTTCCGTGTCTCCCAGGTCGTCAATCCTGTCGCTGTGCGACTGCTTCTTCCGCGACATCTTCGTCGCGTCCATCCTGTCTTCCATGTCTCCTGTGTTAAGCCCTTTCTTCGCACCCCCGTTCGTCTTCCCTCCCCCCTCCCGTCCTTGTCGAGAGCGCACCTATTTACAAGGTACATAAGATCATGGACATGCGTTCTCGGGGACGGGGTCACCAATACTTAGTGGATTGGGAGGGTTACGGTCCTGAGGAGAGGAGTTGGGTTCCGTCTCGGGACGTGCTGGACCGTTCACTCATTGATGATTTCCTCCGTTGCCGCCAGGATTCCTCCTCGAGTGCGCCAGGAGGCGCTCGGTGAGTGGGGGGGTACTGTCATGTTTTGTCATTAATTATCATGTCTTGTCCCTGTGCTTCCCATTCTATTCGTTTCCCTCTGCTGGTCTTATTAGGTTCTTTCCCTCTTTCTATCCCTCTCTCTCCCCCTCCCTCTCTCACTCTCTCGCTCTCTCTTCTCTCTATCGTTCCGTTCCTGCTCCCAGCTGTTCCTATTCCCCTAATCATCATTTAGTCTTCCCACACCTGTTCCCGATCCTTTTCCCTGATTAGAGTCCCTATTTCTCTTCTTGTTTTCCGTACCTGCCCTGTCGGATCCTCATCTAGAATTCACCGTGCTGTGTCTATGTTTTGCCCTGTCGTGTCGTGTTTCCCTCAGATGCTGCGTGGTGAGCAGGTGTCTGAGTCTGCTAGGTTCAAGTGCCTTCCCGAGGCAACCTGCAGTTCTCGATCAAGTCTCCAGTCTGTTCTCGTCTTTACGAGTAGTATTATGCTTTTTGTTTTGTAAAGTTTATTACTGGATTAAATACTCTGTTTTCGCCAAGTCGCTTTTGGGTCCTCATTCACCTGCATGACAGGTGGGGCCTTCGCCAGGGTTGCAATCTAGGCCCTGTACTCTTCAATATTTACATCAATGAATTGGCCACTATTCTAGAACAATCCTCAGCCCCTGGTGTTAGTCTCCACAATTCAGAAGTTAAATGCCTGCTCTTCATGGATGACCTGTGCCTGCTGTCACCCACAGAACATGGCCTACAGCTGAGCCTGGACCCGCTAGAGCAGTACTGTCAGACCTGGGCTCTGGCAGTAAACCTCAAAAAGACAACATTTATGATTTTCCAGACAATATTCAGATCTAAAGGAATTAGATCAAAGTGGTCCATTGGTAAAAAAATATATAGAGTACAGCACACATTACAATTACTTAGGTTAAACAAACTCGACACCTTAATGAGGCAGCGGATGAACTGGGAGAGAATACCGGCAGGGTATTCTACGCCATTAGAAAACGAAGTCAAATATGCAGTAATATCTACCAAGTAATCTAATAATTTCACAACAACTACCTTATACACACAAGTGTAAAGGAATGAATAAGAATATGTAAACAAAAATATATGGATGAGCGATGGCCGAACGGCATAGGCAAGATGCAGTAGATGGTATAGAGTACAGTATATACATATGAGATGAGTAATGTAGGGTATGTAAACATTATATAAAGTGATATTGTTTAAAGTGGCTGGTGATACATTTATTACATCCAATTTTTAATTATTAAATTGGTTAGAGGTTTGATATACCGGTACCGCTTGCCGTGGGGAAGCAGAGAGATTAGATTATGCCTTGGGTGGTTGGAGTCTTTAACGATTTTCAGGGGATTCCTTCCACACCGCCTGTGATAGATATGGAAGGGAGCTCTGCCCCAGAGATATACAGGGCTGTCCGCACTACCTTCTGTAGTGCCATGCGATTGAGGGCGGGGCTATTGTCATACCTGACAGTGATGCTGTCACTCAAGATGCGCTGAATGTTACAGATGAAGAAATTTTCGAGTGTTTGAGGGCCCATGCCAAACTTGTCAAATCTCCTGAGGGGAGAAAGCCACTGTCGTGCTTTCTTCACAACTGTGCGAGTGTGTTTGGACCATTTTAAATCCTTATTGATTTGCACACAGAGGAAATTGAAGCTCTCGACCTGGTCCACTGCAGCCCCGTTGATGTGGATGGGGGTGTGCCCGCCCCCTCTTTTCCTGTAGTCCACGATGAGCTCTTTGGTCTCACTGATGTTGAACGATTGGTTGTTGCTCTGGTACCACACTGCCAGGTCACTTCCTGTAGATTGACTCATTGTCGCTGGTGATCAGGTACAGTATACCATCGTTGTGCCGTCAGAAAACTTTATGATGGAGTTGGAGTCGTGTTTGGCCATGCAGTCGTGGGTGAATAGGGAGTACAGGAGGGGACTAAGCACAAACCCCTGTGGGGCCCCTGTGCTGAGAGTCAGAATGGCCGAGGTGATGTATTCATACACTCACCACCTGGTGTTGGCCCGTCAGGAAGTCCAGGATCCAGTTGAAGAGGGAGGTGTTCAGACCCAGAGTCCTAAACTTGGTGAAGTGCTTGGAAGGGACAATTGTGTTGAATGCTGAGCTGTAGTCAATGAACAGCATTCTGACATTGCTATTCTTATCTAGGTGTGAGGGCAGTGTGGAGAGCAATTGAGATTGCTTCATCTATGGCTCTGTTTGGGCAGTATACAAATTGGAGTGAGTCTAGGGTGGCTGAAAAGGTGGAGTGGAGTGTGCCATAACCAGCCTCTCAAAGCACTTCATGATAACAGAAGTGAGTGCCACAGGGCAGTAGTCATTGCGGCATGAACCCTTAGATTTCTTTTGGACAAGAATAATGGTGGTCGTTAAACGTTAAACATTTAAAAATTACAGACTGGGAATGTGTCTGCCAGCTGTTCTTCCTTGGAATACCGTCAGGGCCCGCAGTCTGATTAAAGACCTTTGTCAAGTTGCCCTCGGAGAGCGACGTCATCCAATTCTCTGTGTCTTTGACGGCCCTCACACCCGGCATGATGATGATGATGATGATGATGATGTTGTTGTTATTGTTGTTTTCAAAGTGTGCATACATTGCATTGACTTTGTCTGGTAGAGAGGCATTGTTGGGCAGATCAAAGTTGGGTTTTCCTTCGTAATACGTAATGGACTGTAGCCCTTGCGGAGTGCGGAGTGGGTTATGTAGCAACATTTGAATTTCTGTTTTTTACATTAGATAAAAGTAGAGACTACAAAATGGTATATCATACACTGCTTTAAGGAAACAATGGGAAGAAATTCTGCTTTGAAAGTTAATCAACTTGCAAACTCATTTTTAAGAAAACTCTTTCAATGTTTTGGTACTACTATTGGAGAGCCCTTCTTTGCCTACACCCATTCAGCATTGTTCACACCCTCTTAAGCCTTAGCCCCACCCATCTCTTTCAGGGTTGATCCATGCATTACCAGATCCTGGTAAGCCGTTCAGATTACCAGGTGCACAGCTGTCCATTTGCCCTTGTCTTACAATGGGCATTTACCATCACGAATTTGACAACCTCTTTGGGATCGGTGTCCCGCTAGCGTGCCACTACAACGATTTCCGGTGAAATTGCAGAGCGCGAAATTCCAAATGCAAAAATCATAACATTAAACATTCATGAAAATACAAGTGTCTTACATCGTTCAAGATCTTAACATCTTGTTAATCCAACCTCGTTGTCCGATTTCAAAAAGGCTTTACGGCGTAAGCATACCACGCGATTATCTGAGGACAGCGCCCCACATCAAAATACTTTATCAAACCAGCACATGCGTCACAAATAACAATAAAATAAATCATTAACCTTTGAAGATCTTCCTCTTTTTTTCAATCCCAAGAGTCCCAATTACACAATGAATGGTTTAGTTGGCTTCCTTGATTTCAGTAATCCACTCGTTCAACGTGCATACAAAAGAATCCAAAAAGTTACCGGTAAACAAGTCAAACGATGTTTCTAATTATTCCTCAGGTACTTTCATATCTAAATAAACGATACAATTTAAGACAGAGAGAAGAGTATGTTCAATAAGGAAGATAAATAACGGATAGCGCGCAACAAGACTACACATGCTCATGAAGACTACTTTTCTATTGAGGGACACTTTGGAAAAACTACAACTACTTGTTCATTTTTTTAAACAAGCCTGAAACCCTTTCTAAAGACTGTTGGCATCTAGTGGAAGCCATAGGAACTGCAATCTGGATCCTATCTATTTGTTTTTTCCCATAGGCTAGCTTTGACATGGACTGTGACCTCAAAAATGAATTTTCCAGATGGATTTTCCTTGGGTTTTTGTATATCAGTTATGTTATACTCACAGCTATTATCTTAACAGATTTAGAAACTTCAGAGTTTCCATCAAATGCTACCAACTATCACATATTTCAGAGCAGGCCCAAAATTCACAGCGCCTTCTGTTAAAACACGTAGTTAAATTGTAGCTGCAGGTCCAGTTCTGACATTATGTGTAGGGCTAGCTGAGGCGACCCCGAATCCCGAGTTTCGGCTCGATAGGTAATTCGGAGACCGAGCAGTGACCTTAATTAATGCTCGAAAATCACTTTTATCCCAGGGAGTTGCTACGGGGTCCCTGAAAGAGCTATCGGACAGAAACTTTAGGGGCCATCTCTATGGGACATTTCTAAATGTCGTCATTGTCGCGACGTTCATAATGAATTGAAGTCACTGCAATAGGAAAAGGCTGTTTCTCGGTCTGAGAACCTTCTAGAGCCACATAACTCACCGTGCACGACTTAATAAGCTCTAGAACATGTATATACAGAATCAGAGGTCTTCGGTCTGACGGTTCTTTGATAGTTTGAACGCAGGTAACTTTTACAGGCTCAGTGTTTCTTTAAGCCTCACACTGTGTCACTCTCCATTGACAGTGTGTGTGTGTGTGTGTGAGTTCAGAACATCACAGAAATCACGTAGAGATCACATATTGTCCTTTTGCATGTCTAATTACTCTGCAGAGGTCATAGCGGAATTTCTTGTACCTATTTCTGTCCTTTAGTTTTGCACCAACCTTGGAGTTAATCCAGCGCTTTTGATTGGGGAAGCAGCGATCCCTCACCGTGGGAACAACGGCACCGATGCAATTTCTAATGAAGCTGGTAATGGAGGTGGTTAGCTTATCTATGTTATCGACGGAGTCGACAATTCAATCCGTGCTTGCAAAGCAGTCTTGTAACATAATCTCTGATTCTGGTGACCATTTCTCAACGGCGCGAGTCAAAGGTACTTTCTGTTTCAGTTTCTGCTTGTAAACAGGAAGCAGGAGTACGGAGTCATGATCTATTTTGCAGAATTGCTTATGGGTAGAATAACAGTGATCTAGGACTGTATTGCCCCTAGTGGCGTAGGAGACGTGTTGATGGCAGTTGTGCATCATGTTTTAGTGATACGGATTTGAAATTGCCAGCAACCAGAAAAGCAACCTCTGGATGTAGGTTTTCTTGCTTGTTTATAGCCTTGTACAGTTCGTTAAGTTCCAGCTTGTTATTTTTCTTGTCCTGAGGTGGAACCTACAAGTAGGTGGAACAGTCAAAATAACTTCAGAAAAATCCCTCGGGTGGTAGAAGGGTCGACATTGACCATCAGGTATTCCAAGACGGTTGAACAGTGGGTCGACACTTCTACCCGCTGGAGTTAGCATACCAGTTAGTGTTGATGTAGAGGCAACCTCCTCCCCCTCCCGATTTCTGTCTGCCCAGTGATTGGAGAATCCATCTATTTGGATAACCATGGTGGGTATCTTGTCCGTAAATCATGTTTCAGAAAAGCAAAGAATTCTCCAGTTTCAAGAAGCAAATCCCAGATCGGAGGTCATCCATTTTATTATCAAGTGACTGTACATTGGCCAGTTGAATGGAGTGAAGAGGTGGCCGCTTTTCCCTTCACCTTAATTCACAAGGATCCCCCCTTGCCTCTGTAACGCTGGTGTTTCCTCTTGGGTAGTCCAAGAGGAAACAGGTCGGAATTACAGAGAGAGCCCAGGGCAGATGAGTCAAAGTTGAAGTCGACCTGTCGATCTGATGTTCAAAACTACTTGTTGATTGTAAGAAATAATAACAGATACATTTCTTGAAAATATAGTAAAAATAAACGGCTAAATAATCCTTGGTTAGGAGCTTGCAAAACGGCTGTCATTCAGTATAGCACCATCTTAACTAATCCGAAGGTGACGTGAGGAAAACTCGCAAAAGCGGAAATATTCACAAAGCAGATAGCCCAGATAGCATCCTGGGCCACGTCCTCAAAGTGTGTGCTAACCAAAGTGTGAGCTGTTCTCCCTTACTGTCGGGCAAACGGTACTAGAGCATGAGGTCTGCTACCAACAGGCTCAGAGACTGTTTCTATCTACAAGCCATCAGACTGCTGAACACTTGAACTGGACTGACCACCTGCTCTAATTCTCTGCACCTTAGCAATCACTCATTCATATACCCACACAGACATACACATTCATATACCCACACAGACATACACATTCATATACCCACACAGACATACACATTCATATACCCACACAGACATACACATTCATATACCCACACAGACATACACATTCATATACCCACACAGACATACACATTCATATACCCACACAGACATACACATTCATATACCCACACAGACATACACATTCATATACCCACACAGACATACACATTCATATACCCACACAGACATACACATTCATATACCCACACAGACATACACATTCATATACCCACACAGACATACACATTCATATACCCACACAGACATACACATTCATATACCCACACAGACATACACATTCATATTCACATTCATATACCCACACAGACATACACATTCATATACCCACACAGACATACACATTCATATACCCACACAGACATACACATTCATATACCCACACAGACATACACATTCATATACCCACACAGACATACACATTCATATACCCACACAGACATACACATTCATATACCCACACAGACATACACATTCATATACCCACACAGACATACACATTCATATACCCACACAGACACATTCATATACCCACACAGACATACACATTCATATACCCACAGACATACACATTCATATACCCACACAGACATACACATTCATATACCCACACAGACATACACATTCATATACCCACACAGACATACACATTCATATACCCACACAGACATACACATTCATATACCCACACAGACATACACATTCATATACCCACACAGACATACACATTCATATACCCACACAGACATACACATTCATATACCCACACAGACATACACATTCATATACATTCATGCTACACACACATCACAACTGCTGCTTTCAGACTCTTGTTATATTGCTCAGTTTATACACTGCCCATTTTATACAGTTCATACACTGCACATTTTTGTGTATTGTAGTTTATATTTACTGTTTTTGCAGACTGTAGTATACTGTAGTATTTACTGTAGTGTTTTTGTAGACTGTACTATACTGTAGTACATATTGTAGAATTTCTGTTTTATTATCTTTTATTATCTTTCCCCCAGGAGAAATACTAAACGACAACATTTTCCATAACCGGTAGGTAAGGCCTAATGGCTAGTTCAGAGCCTCTGCTCTTTTCTATAATCTGTAGGGAACACAATATATGGTCTACACTTGGCATGTAGGTTTCTCACTTATGGGTAGCACAAATTGTGATATGGTTTAGGGGAATGGGCTGGGTATATGCAACTAAATACTGTAGTTCTTCCTATAGTTAACATTTTTTAGTGTTTCTGCAGACTGTTGCGTTTTTGATGACATGTTTTTTTGCAGATAAAACTGTAGTATTTACTCTTGTATTCTACAGTATACTACAACATTCTATAGTAAGTACTACACATGATTCAGGGATACTACAGTGTGTAGTATACTACTATACAGTATACTATAGAATTCTATAGAAAGTACTGTAGTATTCTATAGTAAACTGTAATATTTTTTCATGTGGGTACTCACTGAGCAGTAATTTATTTTTTATAAAGCAGACTTGATCTAGCTTTTCATTAATTTGATAAGGGACACATTTATCAGACACTGTTGATTAATGTGGTTTCATTATTTGTATTAAATTGCAGAGTGAAAGTGATGTGGATGACGAGCTTCTACACCTGCATTGCTTGCTGTTTGGGGTTTTAGGCTGGGTTTCTGTACAGCACTTTGAGATATCAGCTGATGTACGAAGGGCTATATAAATAAATTTGATTTGATGTCATATGTATTTCCCTTTCAGACGAGCTTATGCTATAATGTAGAAACGTTTTAATCCACAAAATGTCAAGCTATAGGGGCACATTTTGCAGCTAGTAGTACCACTTGTGGTCAGATCCTTCATGACATACAGTCCTCTCCTCTCTACTTCCATAATCTCTAAACCATATCTTTTATTTCTTTCAGCCTCTCTCACAACTCCTCTGTGGTGCTTTAACACGCACTCATGCACACCCCTCTCTGTGGTTGTCTTACTAATGCATCATCTCTCCTCTCTCCTTTCATGTGGTCGTCCACAGCAACCCAGCCACATTCATTTAGAACCAGACATAACCTTGGGCTTTCACTACTTTCTCAGTCCAGCTGCCGTCTTTACAGTGCCAGCGCCGCCGTTCCCCTTTCAAGTAGGACATACTTTTCTCTCTCTTTTTCTCTCGGTCCATCTCTCTTTCTCTCTAGCCATGTCTCTCCTCGCTCTAAGCCATGTTATGAGCATAACGTAACCATCTTCAAATCCATACTCTTGTTAATTATGTATGTCTTTAGTGTATTTTCAGAATTCGGTCTTCTCGGTCTTAAACATCCATGTCCCCGTGGTCGTCATTACCAACGAGAGAGAGAGCCCACCCTGAATGGAAATGCTGGTGTAGCTTGCATAACCCTGCACATAACGACAGGCCCAGTTATCATCCTTTCTCTCACTCTCCTTTCCATATTTCCCTTTCTCTCTGTTTCTTTCTTGCTATCTTTCCTTTCCCCTACTTTCACGTCCTCCCTCCCTCCCTTCGTTCATCCTCCACGCTCCAAGCATGCTGTATGAACTAATAGCAGTGCTCCTGCAGCATTACTTGTACTCAATCTCTCCATACAGGTCAGTCCTCTAGCAGGCCAGTTCACAACTAGCCTAGTAAGCTAGGCAGGACGCTTTTTACAATAACTGTATGAGTTTCCTTTAAAAGGAGTTTAGTTAAAAGGGAGGGTCATTCCTAAGTGGAACAGATACCATGTGCTCACATGCAAGTTAGATTTTTTTGGTGGAGTCATTTGGAACTAGATCATTTGAAACTGCAGATTTTGGGTAAATTGTCTTTCCAATGACTAGTTAACAAAAGGCTAAGCTTGTGTTTGAATATATTTAATTTGCGATTTTCATGAATAGGAAAAGTTTCTAGGGGTATTTATGTCTGCTGCCTTAGGCTAATTCTTCTGAGGCTATGATTACGCTCCCGGATCCGGGATTGCTAGTCACAAGAAGTTTTAATGCTCCTTTTATCTTCAACTGTGCATAGATGAGAAGTAACATTGTGCTACCATAGTAGGTCTATATTAAGTACATTATAATAAGGGCTACAAACATTAAAGCTGAAATTCGCATTAGGGGAAACAGCGCCACTATTCGCCGCCAGCACATTTATTATTGTTCAAGTTTAGTTTATGAAACAGAGAAGAGGAGCATCCAGCCACTTGGTAAAATAAAGAATTGCAATAATACATAGTCTGTATTGTGCGAACATAGTTTGTTCTTTGAAGTAATTTTTTAAATGATCATAATTGATTTTTTAGAGGGTATATCAGCTTTAATATTGCAGAGAGATTGCGTCTTCCATCAATGTAACTGTCTGCATAATTCCCAATCCCCCATGTATATTCTTTGTACATATATACAGTACCAGGCAAAAGTTTGGACACACCTACTCATTTTTCTACATTTTCTACATTGTATAATAATATGGAAGAGATCAGAACTATGAAATAACTCATATGGAATCTTTGTTATATGTATTCATTATGGATCCCCATTAGCCAAGGCAGCGGCCACTCTTCCTGGGGTCAGACAGTTTATACTATTTAAGAAACATTACATTACAGACTGTGTGCCCTCAGACTCCACCACTACCACATACATTAGCGGTCAAACGTTTGGACACACCTTCTCATTCAAGGGTTTTTCATTATTTGTATTATTTTCTACATTGTAGAATAATAGTGAATACATCAACACTATGATATAACACATACAAGTGTTAAAGAAATCTAAATATATTTGAGATTTGAGATTCTTCAAATAGACAGATTACAGCTTGATTACAGCTTTGCACACTCCTGGCATTCTCTCAATGCATTTAAATTAACAGATGTGCCTTCTTAAAAGTTCATTTCTGGATTTTCTTTCCATCTTGCATTAGCGCCAATCAGTTCCATTTGTCCATATTATGGGAAGAACAGCTCAAATAAGCAAAGAGAAATGACAGTCCATCATTACTTTAAGACATGAATGTCAGTCAATACAGACATTTCAAAAACTTTGAAAGTTTCTTCAAGTGGAGTCGCAAAATTATGAAACTGGCTCTCATGAGGAATGCCACAGGAATGGAAGACCTGGGCCGGTGTGCCGCCTGCCTTGTACATTTTTTACTACTAATAAAATAGTTGCCAGAAGGTTGTGTGACACTGGCCAAACCCCCCCTTTCATCCAGGCCCGTTGGTCTATTCCAAATGAACGTCTATGCAACCCTTTGCCCCGCCCCCTTTTGTCTCGCTCACACACATTGACACTGACAGTGACAGATCGAAAACTAGCTGCAATAGAAAATGGAAAAGTAGAGTAAAAAACGAAAGGGTGGGACTGAAAAGTTAAGAGACAAAATAGTCAAAAAGTATTCTCTCAAATGCAAGGAAATTTAAAAAACGAACCAACTTATTCAGTAGTGGTAGTGGTAGTACCAGTGCCACCAAGACTAACATCGAAGTGCTACACCGGCAAGAGGAAGATGCCACAATCAGGTTCGCAGGTAAAATAGTAGATGGAGAGGACAGCGAAGCCAAAGATAGTGCAGCCGAAGTGGCAGATATGTGCCTAAATGTGTTACAAATACAACATGTTATATCAGAATTTATGAGTGAAATGCAAATACTATTGGTCAGCTACTGCTGTGTAAATGTACCAGAAATAAATAATTGAGGTAAAGACGTACAGTAACTGAGTGTACAGTAAGTGAAAAAACTCAAATTTGACACCAAGCAAAGCTCTGAATGCCTAGATTTCGCCGTCCTGTGGGGATTTTGTGGGGAAAAAACGTGTTCTCTTGTCATTCATTCACTTGATATGAAAAGTGGGGTTGCTGCTGTGTTTTTGTAGTTATTCAAAATTGGGCTTTATTAGTTAATTTATATATTATTTTAATTAATTTCCAGGTTGACGATTGGTTCAGTCCAGTTTCAGGGAAAGTGAGCATTGATGTTGATAACAAGCCCAGTCCTGTTTCAGTGGAAGAGAGAGTCAGGGAAGGCCAGGATGCCAGACCAACTTTTGATTATTTCAAGAGACCCAAGTCAGATGACCTAAAAACATTTTTTTTGTTTCCACCCTATGCAGGAATCCAAAAACTCTGTGTTACAGAGGGTTTTCTGTTTTAAACATGGCACCAATCGGAAATGGCTGTCATACAATGAAGAAAACCGTGTGTTATACTGTTAGATTTGTATGGCATTTGCGATGCCTACTGACAGCAGTATTTTCATGAGTGGAATGACGGATTGGAATCATGTTCAACAAAGGATAGAAGAGCATGAGAAGAGCAACACTCACAGAAGCAGTGCTGAGGCATACTTTTTAAGGTCCTCCAAAGCAGACAAAGTTTGCTTAGTGGTAGTCAGGTGTCTGCCCACAGAGAGCAGGTACGCAGGAGAAGGCAGGTGCCTGGAACGTGTCGTAGACATAGTGAAAGTAATTGGCAAGAGCGGGCTCAGATACAGGGGGACGCAGTCTGAGGTTGCGTATACATTGGAGGACACCAGCATTGATCACAGTAATTTCTTGGAGATGATAATACTGCTGGGAAAGTATGACGTCTGCTTTAAAGAACGTCTCACCGAATGCATTGAGAAAAGCAAGAACCTACATCAGTCTGGGGCAAGAGGCAGAGGTTCTCTAATCACACTGCTCTCAAAAAAGACTGTCAACACCGTCATTCACATAATTCAGTGTATTATACGAGAGACCATGTCAAGTGAAATTGAGCAAGTTGGAATGTTCTCTGTCCAGATCGACACAACTCAGGACATAACTTCTCAAGACCAGTGTTCTGTCATTGCGAAATATGTGACAGATGTCATACAATAGAACCTTGTGGCTGTGAGGCATCCACTGGATGGTACTTTGTCCAATTGTTGATAGATGTTGTGGATAGTCTAAAATTAGATATGAGCAAGTGCATTGGCAATGGAACGGATGGAGCATCCAATATGCAGGGCCAATATAAGGGTTTCTCTACTCTGTTATCCTCAAAGTCCCCCAATCAAGTGTATGTATGGTGCTATGCACATGCCCTTAATCTGGTTTTGTCTGACACAACTGAAAATGTCTTAGCAAGTGGGTCGCTGTTTGCTCTCCTTAATGACAT
Organism: Oncorhynchus gorbuscha; assembly: GCF_021184085.1. Taxonomy (NCBI): domain Eukaryota; kingdom Metazoa; phylum Chordata; class Actinopteri; order Salmoniformes; family Salmonidae; genus Oncorhynchus; species Oncorhynchus gorbuscha. The sequence continues at coordinate 13,579,521 of NC_060183.1, read as the reverse complement.
TGCTGTATTACTCCGTGAATCCTACCAAAGGATGGATGTGTGGGAGAAGAAGAGCCAGGACAGCGTGTTTCTCCAATCTGAGAAAAACGCTGATGGGCTAAGCATAGTGCTTTGAAGAAGGTCTTTGGATCCTTTGAAAAACCAGACCAGGGTCTCTATGTTGAAGTACTCCTCACACTATCAGCCATACAAGGACAGGCCAACATGAAGACAACTATTCGGGTGAAGGCAAGAAGCTTTTCTGAGGCTCTTCTCCGGCATGAGATGATACTGACAGTTCAAATATTTCTTTGGATATTTGAGAACACATCACCACTGTCCAAATACCTGCAGACAAGTGGGATGGACATCCTGTCTGCCTATCGAATGGTTGTGGCTACACAGGAAACCCCAAACGACATGTCAAGAGGCTTTAACACCATTAAGGAAACTGCAGACACATTTGTTCAGTTTGCAAACAAGAATATCAAAGAACAGGATGAGGACACATAGCTGGAGGAGGTGGAAGCAACTCTGCAACAGAAAAGGGCAAGAATGAAGAAAATCATGGCTGGAGAGATGGCTCAAGATGAAGCTTTGACAGAGGCAGAGTGCCTATAAAGTTAAGTCCACAACCAAATCATGGATACAGCCACAGATAGTATCCACAGGCGATTTCTGTCTCATGGCACTCTATACGCTGACCTAGCCCTTCTGGACCCTAGGAACTTCTCCCAAATAACATCCAGTCGTCTTCCACAGACAGCCCTTCAAGAGCTCAGCAAATGTTTGCTTTGATTTGATAGCCGAGCAACTGTTGACAATTTGCAATGTGAGCTGAGGAGCCTCGCTGTACAGTGGAAAAGATTGAAAAGCTCAGGATTGGAAGAATACATGACCAGGACAGTGGAGGATGGCCCTGATGGAAATGAAGATGAGGTGGAAATGAGGAATAAATACTGCTCATCCTGCAAATAATGACCAATGTGATGTTACCAGATGCTGAGACGGTGCAACCTGTTGACTGATGCATACCCTGTCCTTGGCCTTGGATACGAGTTCCTACTCACCCTCTCAGTTATACAGGTAGCTTGTGAGCGAAGTGTCTCTACCTTCTCTACCTTAGTGGTCCTTCTGTAGCTCAGTTGGTAGAGCATGGCGCTTGCAACGCCAGGGTAGTGGGTTCGATCCCCGGGACCACCCATACGTAGAATGTATGCACACATGACTGTAAGTCGCTTTGGATAAAAGTGTCTGCTAAATGGCATATATTATTATTATTATTATATTATTATTATTATTATTATAATATTATTATTATATTATTAAAGTATATCAAGAGCAGACTCAGGAGCACTCTCTCACAAATACACCTAGAGGTCTTCATGCCTTTGGCCACCTAGAAGGACATCCTAATGGCCCTGGATACTGACATGGGGATCGATAGAGTTGCAGAGATAAGTGAGCAGTTGAGAAAAGTTGAGAAAATTGCTTCTTCAATAAGGTAGTTGCGATTTCCTATAACTCGCTTACTTACCATTATTTTACTCCTACATTTCTAATGTCTCTTTTTCCTGTCTGTAATATTGCTGTCCAGTACTTTGACAGAGTAAAGCCAGCCAGCTGACCCTGAGCAGCAGTTAGATAATTCTATGTTTCAGTGAGTATTGTGGATATTATAGCATATATTTTTTACTCTAAGCTTCAGGTGATATAGATGAATCATGACTCATGATGGCTTGTGCTGCTCTCTTACAGGTTATGTTCTATGTTTGGAGAGGTGTTCAACCATTGTTTTTTAGAAGGTGTACTCCCATGACATAAAGCTAGCCAGCTGACGCTGATCAGCGGTTAAACAGTTTTGTCTCAGTGAGTATTGTGGATATTATAGCATCTATGTGTCACTCTACGCTTCATGTTATGTGAGGTAGTTCAATCATGACAAATTCAGTGTGTGTTCTGTAGAAGTTTTTTAACAATGTGCAGCGTTTGTGTGTGTGGTCTGCAGCCTTTTTAAAGTAGTACTGCAATAGTGATCAATGGTTGTGATGCCGCTAGGTGGTTGTATTAGGGGCTGGTCGTGTGTGTACGTGCGTGCATTAGCAGGGCGGCCATGATGGAGTATACGGGGGCCGGTTCTGGTGGGCCGGTCTTGATCTAAGTCCAGGGCCAATTTTTTACTCCCAGTCTGTGCCAGGTTGAGGTTTAGGGTTTATGAATGATTTGCCCCAAATACCATGCTTTTAGTTTTAGAAATATTTAGGACTAACTCTTTGTTAAGTGTCGCAGTTATTTCTGTCACTGTAATAGCTGACAGGTAGAGTGTTGAGTCATCCGCATACGTAGACACTCTGTCTTTCCTCAAAACCAGTGGCAAATCATTAGTAAAGATTGAAAAAGGTGATGGGCCTAGACAGCTGCCTTGGGGAATTCCTGATTCTAGTTTGATTATGTTGGAGAGGTTTCCATTAAGTCACAAGATTTCTCAATTTGCAATACGTTTGCCAATCGGTTGTGCAGCCAGACTTATTTGCAATTCCTTTTGCCTCATCACTCTCAACCATACAAATGTTCAATTCCTCATCAGTCCACAGTTTTACAGTCATTTTCTTAATGGATGCATGCTTATTAACAATTGGAATAAGCAATTTCATAAATGTGTCATGTGCAGTGTCTGTTTGCTCCTCATTACACACCACAGACCAACAGACATGCTTTACATCAATAACATAGGAATCATTACAAAACTTATTGCATGACCTCTTATACACTACATTAGGTTTATCCTTTGGTTTTCCACTATATCTGATTGTCACACCTTGATCTGTTTTACCTGTCTTTGTGATTGTCTCCACCCACTCCAGGTTTCACCCATCTTCCCCATTATCCCCTGTGCATTTATACCTGTGTTCTCTGTTTGTCTGTTGCCAGTTTGTTTCGTTCATACAGACCTACCAGCGGTTTCCCCCTTGCTCATGTTCTGTCTGTAGTGCCTGTTTCCAGGTTTTGACATTTCTGCCTTCCCTGACCCTGAACCTGCCTACCGTCCTTTAACTTTGCCCTACTGCTCTGGATTACCGATCTCTGCCTGACCTGATCCTGAGCCTGCCTGCCGTCCTGTACCTTTGCCTGCCTTTGTTCGATTTAATAAAATGTTGTTACTTCGACATTGTCTGCACCTGGGTCTTACCTTCAAACCTGATAGTACGAACTGGCCATGACTGACCCAACAGACCCGGGCCAGCTGCGTGAAGCAATCTCCTCCCAAGGAGCCACCATCGGGAGGCATGAGGAACTGCTTTGTGGCATTATGGAGGTGGTCCATACGTTGGCTGAACGCCATGACTGGGCATTGGACATTTTGCTGGAGCAATTCCGCGTGTTGTCTGGGAGGCTTTCTACCACGGTGGTAACCCCACAGCCCCTCAGTAACCCAGCTGCTAGCAGCGCCATCTCATCAGTCACTCCACCATCTCGGGAGCCCGCTTACCCCCCCAATGGAACACTTCAATGGAGAGCCAAGCAGCTGTCTGGCGTTTCCAGCTCATTGTGTCCTCATTTTCTAGCTTCAGCCCCCCTCCTCCCCTCGGATCACTTCAAGATTGCCTATCTCATCACACTGATGTCCGGGAGGGCTCTCACCTGGTCTACAGCTGTACGGGTACAACAGCCGGCCATATGCGTTAGTCGGGAGAGGTGAAGAAGGTTTTTTACGCCCCGTTTTCCGGGAGAGAAGCTGCCTGGAAGCTAATCAAGATTTGGCAGGACTCCCGCAGTGTGGCGGACTATGCGGTGGATTTTCGCACGTTGGCTGCGGAGAGTGCATGGAACCAGGAAGCACTGTTCGATATGTTCCTGCACGGCTTCTTGGAGGAGGCCAAGGATGAGCTTGCAGCTTGGGAATTACCTACGGATCTCGATTCCCTCATCGCTATGACCATTCAAATAAATGGGTGACTACGGGAACGACTTGAGGGCAAGGAATTCGACTTCACTCACATGTCAAGGGATTCCACCTTGCCTCCGAGTCATCCCGGAAGTCCCCGACGATCCCGTTGCAGAGAGAACCCGAGGCTTCCCGACCTTACCCGAGAGTCACCGAAGTTGGCTGAGTCACCACTTCCCGAGCCTTTGCAAACTGGCAGAGCTGGGCTGTCGACAGCGGAACGGCAATACAGGATCAACACGAAGAGTTGTCTTCATCATTATTTTGTGTCCTCTTGTCGTTTAAAAAGACCAGGCTAACTGGTGGGAGCAAGTACTCTGGTGGGCCCTATTGAGTACTTTCCTGCTTCCCTTGCTCGCACCCCTTTTCATGCCATTCTCCTGTGGGGCAACCAGTCTGGCTTCCGAGCTGTACATCCCAACTCAGCCCCACTCAACTCCCATGGATGTTAGAGTGCTGGACGGGCACTCTATAGGCCAGGTTACTCATAATACCACTCCCATCAACCTACGAGTGTCAGGGAATCACAGTGAGACTATTATATTCCTGCTCATCAAGTCTCCTCAGATTCCCGTGTTTTGGGATTATCCTGGATCCAGCGACACAATCCTCTCATCAACTTCTCTCCTGGTGACATCATGGGCTGGAATCCGTGCTACCACACCCAGTGTCTGAAGTCACCTGCCCCGGGATGTCTTCCTGTGGGCTCGGAAGGTGCCCCGGACTTCTCTACTGTTCGCGCAGAGTACCAGGACCTCCGGGAGATGTTTAAAACTTCTTACGGCTGAAATCCCGTTAACGGGCTCGATCTGACAACAGCCAGTGAGAGTGCAGGGCGCCAAATTGAAGCAACAGAAATCTCATAATTAAAATTCCTCAAACATAGAAGTATTATGCACCATTTAAAGATAAACTTGTTGTTAACCCTGTTCCGCTAGCAGAACCCCTCGCCGACAGCCAATGAAATTGCAGGGCGCCAAATACAAATCAACAGAAATCTCATAAGTCAAATTCCTCAAACATACAAGTATTAGGCACTATTTTAAATATACAATTCTCATTAATCTAGCCACAGTGTCCGATTTAACCTCTTGCTCCTACCTGGCACCCAGGCGTCCCATCTAGAGCTCTGGAAATGCAAATGCGCTACGCTAAATGCTAATAGTATTAGTTAAAACTCAAACGTTCATTAAAATACGCATGCAGGGTATTGAATTAAAGCTACACTCGTTGTGAATCCAGGCAACAAGTCAGATTTCTAAAATGTTTTACGGCGAAAACATAGCACATATTTATGTCAAACCACCACCGCAGACATAGCTCATTAGCATAGCCAAGTAGGAAAAAATATGCAATCAACAAACGCAGGATAAAAAAAAAATCATTTCACTAACCTTTTGAAATCTTCATCAGATGACAGTAATATAACATGTTACACAGTACATTCATTTTTTTCAATAATCTGCAATATATATCCATAAATCTCTGTTTACAATGACGCATCGTTCAAAAAATGCTACTAAAATGTCAGGAGAAATGAAATAGCTCCGGCAGATAACGTCAGCTAACAAGGAATACACAACATAAACTTTGACTAAATATGCATGTTTTACATATGTATAGGAAGATACACTTCTTCTAAATGCAATCGCTGTGTTATATTTATTTTTAACGTTACAGGTTGCGTTCATTAGGCTATACTAGGAGGCGGCGCTCCAAAGGTATCATTATGCCTCCTCTATCTTGGAGTCGACAGAAACCCAAAATTAACACATAAATATTCCCTTACCTTTGCTGTTCTTCCATCAAAAGACCTGGAAGGGATTATACATACCAAAACAGCATTTAGTTTTCAAGTCTGCGTCTTTCGGTTCTCAAAAAAAAAAAAAAAAAAAAAAAAAAAAATAGCCACATTTCGGTCGAAATGTAGGCAAAATTCAAGTGGATGCGCACCAAAACGTTGAAAATATATATTATATGTCGAGTAAACTTGTCAAACTATGTTCATAATTAAGCTTTAACATGTTATAAAGGTGTACAGCAATTGTGAGGACGAAGCGAAACACACGTCTTTTAATCGATCCTGAAGAAAAGACTTCACCGGAGCAGAGCGCGCATAATCGTACACTTTTTTTTCGCGTGACCGAGACCTTTCGGCACGCTCAACGTCTCGTGAGCGCGCGATTCTCACAATGAGAAGCCCCATTGAAAGCAGGTTTCGCGCTGAACACGTACAGACTGTTCCCAGAGCGGTAGTTGTTTGGGAAGGCGTATACGATGACGTCAAAGTTGGGCCAACTTTTTCCATGACAAGAGAGACTTTGGGAGAATGCATGCCCTGAGACTTCTGCTTTACATAGAGACAAAATTTAAACGGTTTTAGAAGCTTTCGAGTGTTTTCTATTCGATAATATTTTTTATATGCATATATTAGCAACTTTTGACAAAAATGTATCCTGTTTTATATGGGTACCAAATTCCTCCAGAAGGGGCAGTAAACAGGGGTAGGCTTAAGAAGTTAAAAAATGCTTCACAGAGAAACCTCCACAAACGATTATGTTAGGTCACCACCAAGCCACAGAAAAACCCAGCCATTTTTCCAGCCAAAGAGAGGAGTCACAAAAAGCACAAATAGAGATAACATTAATCACTAACCTTTGATGATCTTCATCAGATGACACTCATAGGACTTCATGTTACACAATACATGTATATTTTGTTCGATAAAGTTCATATTCATATCTAAAAATCGCATTTTACATTGGCGCGTTACGTTCAGTAATGTTTTGCTTCCAGAGCATCCAGTGATTTTGCAGAGAGCCACATATTTACAGAAATACTCATCATAAATGTTGATGAAAATACAAGTGTTATCCATGGAATTAAAGATATACTTCTCCTTAATGCAACCGCTGTGTCAGTTTTCAAAAAAGCTTTACGGAAAAAGCACCCCATGCATGTCAAACGATGTATAGAATCAATCTATAGGACGTCTTTAACATAAATCTTCAATAATGTTTCAACCGGACAATTCCTTTGTCTTTAGGTATGAAAGGGAATGCAGCTCGCTCTCATGGCCACGCACATATTTTAGCTCATAGCATTCTGCCAGACCTCTTAGTCAAATAGCTCTTATTCGCTCCCCCTTCACAGTACAATCCTGAAACAAGGTTCTAAAGACTGTTGACATCTAGTGGAAGCCTTAGGAAGTGCAATCAGACCAAATTTACACTATACATTGTATAAGCAAAGACTTACAAAACCTCCAAACCTCAGATTTCTAACTTCTTGATTGGATTTCTTCTCAGGTGTTTGCCTGCCATATGAGTTTTTCTATACTCACAGACATCATTCAAACAGTTTTAGAAGCTCCAGAGTGGTTTCTATCAAAATATACTAATCATATGCATATCTTAGCTTCTGGGCCTGAGTAGCAGGCAGTTTACTGTGGGCACCTTATTAATCCAAGCTGCTCAATACTGCCCCCCATCCCTAAGAAGTTAAGAAGGCCCGGGCCACTCTGTTTCTGCCGCACCAACCATATGACTGCGGGATTGACCTTCTCCCTAGCACCACTCCACCCCAGGAGTGACCGTACTTGCTGTTGGGACCGGAGACCAAGGCTTTGGACATGTACATTGGGGACTCCCTAGCTACATGTATACATCCTTTGTCCTCTCCCGCCAGCGCAGGTTTGTTCTTTGTGGAGAAGGACAAGACCCTACGTCCATGCATCAACTACTGGGGACTCAATGACATAACGGTGAAGAACCGCTACCCACTACCACTCATCTCCTCGGCCTCCGAGCCGCTCCAGGGGGGCACAGTGTTTTCCAAGCTGGATCTACAGAACACCTATCAACTGGTGCAGATATGGGAGGGGGATGAGTGGAAGACTGCCTTCAACACAGCCAGCGGCCACTACGACCATTTGGTCATACCATTTGGCCTAACCAACGCCCCTGCTGTGTTCTAAGCTCTGGTAAATGATGTTCTCTGCAACACGTTGAACTGGTTCCTCTTCTCCGGTTTCCACCAAGAACATGTGTTCCACATCCGACAGGTTCTGAACCTCTTGCTTCTACCTGGCACGCAGGCGTCCCATCTAGAGCTCTGGAAATGCAAATTCGCTACGCTAAATGCTAATAGTATTAGTTAAAAATCAAACGTTCATTAAAATACACATGCAGGGTATTGAATTAAAGCTACACTCGTTGTGAATCCAGGCAACAAGTCAGATTTTTAAAATGCTTTTCGGCGAAAGCATGAGAAGCTATTATCTGATAGCATGTAACACCACAAAAGACCCGCAGGGGACGTAAACAAAATAATTAGCATATTCGGCGCTACACAAACCGCACAATAAAATATAAAACATTCATTACCTTTGACCATCTTCTTTGTTGGCACTCCTAGATGTCCCATAATCACTATTGGGTCTTTTTTTCGATTAAATCGGTCCATATATAGCCTAGATATCGTTCTATGTAGACTGTGTGATAAATGAAAAAAATAGCGTTTCATAACGTAACGTCATTTTTTAAAATTCAAAAAGTCGACTATAAACTTTCACAAAACACTTCGAAATAGTTTTATAATGCAACTTGGTATTAGTAAACATTAATAAGCGATCAAATTAATCACGAGACGTAGTGTTTTCTATAGGGCTCCATCTTGAAATACTGTCCGTCTATTTCTCAACCAAAATATCCGGTCGGAGACCGGAAGAAATGGGCTGTCTCTTGTTCGTTTGACCAAGAAACAAATCCTAGGCAAATGACAAGACTGTTGACATCGTGTGGAAGCTGTAGGTACTGCAACCTCAGCCATATTTAATGTCTTTCACCCATAACAATGGGTTGAAGCGGCGGATGGATATATTTTTCCACTTTCAGTGATCAGATTTTCCTGCACTTTTCAATGAAACGCACGTTATGTTAAAGCCACAGCCGTGATTTAACCAGTTTTATAAATGTCTGAGTGTTTTCTATCCACACATACTAATCATATGCATATACTATATTCCTGGCATGTGTCATGTTTTGTCTTAGATTGTCTTGTCATTTTGCTTTTCCCTCTGTTCATTTTCCCCCTGCTGGTCTTTTTAGGTTCGTTCCCCTTTTTCTCTCTCCCTTCCTCTCTCTCTTCTCTCTATCGTTCCGTTCCTGCTCCCAGCTGTTCCTATTCCCCTAATCAATCATTTAGTCTTCCCACACCTGTTCCATATCTTTTTCCCTGATTAGAGTCCCTATTTCTCCCCTTGTTTTCCGTTCCTGCCCTGTCGGATCCTTGTCTATTGTTCACCGTGCTGTGTCTGTGTATCGCCCTGTCGTGTCGTGTTTCCCTCAGATGCTGCGTGGTGAGCAGGTGTCTGAGTCTGTTACGTTCAAGTGCCTTCCCGAGGCAACCTGCAGTTCTTGATCGAGTCTCCAGTCTGTTCTCGTCATTACGAGTGGAATTATGCCTTTTGATTGTAGATGTACTTTACTGGATTAAAGACTCTGTTTTCGCCAAGTCGCTTTTGGGTCCTCATTCACCTGCATAACAGAAGGATCCGACCAAAGAATGGACCCAGCGACTACAGACGCTCGTAACACTGCCGTCGAGATCCAAGGAGCCATGCTCGGCAGACACGAGCAGGAATTGTCTGCTGCTCACCATGCCGTGGATAACCTGGCCGCTCAGGTTTCCGACCTCTCTGGACAGTTCCAGAGTCTTCGTCTCGTGCCACCTGTTACTTCCTGGTCTGCCGAGCCTCCGGAACCTAGGGTTAATAACCCACCTTGCTACTCCGGGCAGCCCACGGAGTGCCGCTCCTTTCTCACCCAGTGTGATATTGTGTTCTCTCTCCAACCCAACACATACTCTAGCGAGAGAGCTCGGGTTGCTTACGTCATTTCACTCCTTACTGGCCGGGCTCGAGAGTGGGGCACAGCTATCTGGGAGGCAAGGGCTGATTGTTCAAACAATTACCAGAACTTTAAAGAGGAGATGATTCGGGTTTTTGACCGTTCAGTTTTTGGTAGGGAGGCTTCTAGGGCCCTGGCTTCCCTATGCCAAGGTGATCGATCCATAACGGATTACTCTATAGAGTTTCGCACTCTTGCTGCCTCTAGTGACTGGAACGAGCCGGCGCTGCTCGCTCGTTTTCTGGAGGGACTCCACGCAGTGGTCAAGGATGAGATTCTCTCTCGGGAGGTTCCTTCCAGTGTGGACTCTTTGATTGCTCTCGCCATCCGCATAGAACGACGGGTAGATCTTCGTCACCAAGCTCGTGGAAGAGAGCTCGCGTCAACGGTGTTTCCCTGCTCCTTATCGCAACCATCTCCCTCCTCTGGCTCAGAGACTGAGCCCATGCAGCTGGGAGGTATTCGCATCTCGACTAAGGAGAGGGAACGGAGGATCACCAACCGCCTGTGCCTCTATTGCGGATTTGATGGACATTTTGTCAATTCATGTCCAGTAAAAGGCCAGAGCTCATCAGTAAGCGGAGGGCTACTGGTGAGCGCTACTACTCAGGTCTCTTCATCTAGATCCTGTACTACTATGTCGGTCCATCTACGCTGGACCGGTTCGGGTGCTACATGCAGTGCCTTGATTGACTCTGGGGCTGAGGGTTGTTTCATGGACGAAGCATGGGCTCGGAAACATGACATTCCTTTCAGACAGTTAGACAAGCCTACGCCCATGTTTGCCTTAGATGGTAGTCATCTTCCCAGTATCAGATTTGAGACACTACCTTTAACTCTCACAGTATCTGGTAACCACAGTGAGACTATTTCTTTTTTGATTTTTCGTTCACCTTTTACACCTGTTGTTTTGGGTCATCCCTGGCTAGTATGTCATAATCCTTCTATTAATTGGTCTAGTAATTCTATCCTATCCTGGAACGTTTCTTGTCATGTGAAGTGTTTAATGTCTGCCATCCCTCCCATTTCTTCTGTCCCCACTTCTCAGGAGGAACCTGGCGATTTGACAGGAGTGCCGGAGGAATATCATGATCTGCGCACGGTCTTCAGTCGGTCCTGAGCCAACTCCCTTCCTCCTCACCGGTCGTATGATTGTAGTATTGATCTCCTTCCGGGGACCACTCCTCCTCGGGGTAGACTATACTCTCTGTCGGCTCCCGAACGTAAGGCTCTCGAGGATTATTTATCTGTGTCTCTTGACGCCGGTACCATAGTGCCTTCTTCCTCTCCGGCCGGGCGGGGTTCTTTTTGTTAAGAAGAAGGACGGTACTCTGCGCCCCTGCGTGGATTATCGAGGGCTGAATGACATAACGGTTAAGAATCGTTATCCGCTTCCCCTTATGTCATCAGCCTTCGAGATTCTGCAGGGAGCCAGGTGCTTTACTAAGTTGGACCTTCGTAACGCTTACCATCTCGTGCGCATCAGAGAGGGGGACGAGTGGAAAACGGGGTTTAACACTCCGTTAGGGCATTTTGAGTACCGGGTTCTGCCGTTTGGTCTCGCCAATGCGCCAGCTGTTTTTCAGGCATTAGTTAATGATGTTCTGAGAGACATGCTGAACATCTTTGTTTTTGTCTATCTTGACGATATCCTGATTTTTTCACCGTCACTCGAGATTCATGTTCAGCACGTTCGACGTGTTCTACAGCGCCTTTTAGAGAATTGTCTCTACGTGAAGGCTGAGAAGTGCTCTTTTCATGTCTCCTCCGTTACTTTTCTCGGTTCCGTTATTTCCGCTGAAGGCATTCAGATGGATTCCGCTAAGGTCCAAGCTGTCAGTGATTGGCCCGTTCCAAGGTCACGTGTCGAGTTGCAGCGCTTTTTAGGTTTCGCTAATTTCTATCGGCGTTTCATTCGTAATTTCGGTCAAGTTGCTGCCCCTCTCACAGCTCTTACTTCTGTCAAGACGTGTTTTAAGTGGTCCGGTTCCGCCCAGGGAGCTTTTGATCTTCTAAAAGAACGTTTTACGTCCGCTCCTATCCTCGTTACTCCTGACGTCACTAGACAATTCATTGTCGAGGTTGACGCTTCAGAGGTAGGCGTGGGAGCCATTCTATCCCAGCGCTTCCAGTCTGACGATAAGGTTCATCCTTGCGCTTATTTTTCTCATCGCCTGTCGCCATCTGAACGCAACTATGATGTGGGTAACCGCGAACTGCTCGCCATCCGCTTAGCCCTAGGCGAATGGCGACAGTGGTTGGAGGGGGCGACCGTTCCTTTTGTCGTTTGGACAGACCATAAGAACCTTGAGTACATCCGTTCTGCCAAACGACTTAATGCCCGTCAAGCTCGTTGGGCGTTGTTTTTCGCTCGTTTCGAGTTTGTGATTTCTTACCGTCCGGGTAGCAAAAACACCAAGCCTGATGCCTTATCCCGTCTGTTTAGTTCTTCTGTGGCTTCTACTGATCCCGAGGGGATTCTTCCTTATGGGCGTGTTGTCGGGTTGACAGTCTGGGGAATTGAAAGACAGGTTAAGCAAGCACTCACGCACACTGCGTCGCCGCGCGCTTGTCCTAGTAACCTCCTTTTCGTTCCTGTTTCCACTCGTCTGGCTGTTCTTCAGTGGGCTCACTCTGCCAAGTTAGCTGGTCATCCCGGTGTTCGAGGCACTCTTGCGTCTATTCGCCAGCGCTTTTGGTGGCCGACTCAGGAGCGTGACACGCGCCGTTTCGTGGCTGCTTGTTCGGACTGCGCGCAGACTAAGTCGGGTAACTCTCCTCCTGCCGGTCGTCTCAGACCGCTCCCCATTCCTTCTCGACCATGGTCTCACATCGCCCTAGACTTCATTACCGGTCTGCCTTTGTCTGCGGGGAAGACTGTGATTCTTACGGTTGTCGATAGGTTCTCTAAGGCGGCACATTTCATTCCCCTCGCTAAACTTCCTTCCGCTAAGGAGACGGCACAAATCATCATCGAGAATGTGTTCAGAATTCATGGCCTCCCGTTAGACGCCGTTTCAGACAGAGGCCCGCAATTCACGTCACAGTTTTGGAGGGAGTTCTGTCGTTTGATTGGTGCGTCCGTCAGTCTCTCTTCCGGGTTTCATCCCCAGTCTAACGGTCAAGCAGAGAGGGCCAATCAGACGATTGGTCGCATACTACGCAGCCTTTCTTTCAGAAACCCTGCGTCTTGGGCAGAACAGCTCCCCTGGGCAGAATACGCTCACAACTCGCTTCCTTCGTCTGCTACCGGGTTATCTCCGTTTCAGAGTAGTCTGGGTTACCAGCCTCCTCTGTTCTCATCCCAGCTTGCCGAGTCCAGCGTTCCCTCCGCTCAAGCGTTTGTCCAACGTTGTGAGCGCACCTGGAGGAGGGTGAGGTCTGCACTTTTCCGTTACAGGGCACAGACTGTGAGAGCCGCCAATAAACGCAGGATTAAGAGTCCAAGGTATTGTTGCGGCCAGAGAGTGTGGCTTTCCACTCGCAACCTTCCTCTTACGACAGCTTCTCGTAAGTTGACTCCGCGGTTCATTGGTCCGTTCCGTGTCTCCCAGGTCGTCAATCCTGTCGCTGTGCGACTGCTTCTTCCGCGACATCTTCGTCGCGTCCATCCTGTCTTCCATGTCTCCTGTGTCAAGCCCTTTCTTCGCACCCCCGTTCGTCTTCCCTCCCCCCTCCCGTCCTTGTCGAGAGCGCACCTATTTACAAGGTACGTAGGATCATGGACATGCGTTCTCGGGGACGGGGTCACCAATACTTAGTGGATTGGGAGGGTTACGGTCCTGAGGAGAGGAGTTGGGTTCCGTCTCGGGACGTGCTGGACCGTTCACTTATTGATGATTTCCTCCGTTGCCGCCAGGATTCCTCCTCGAGTGCGCCAGGAGGCGCTCGGTGAGTGGGGGGGTACTGTCATGTTTTGTCTTAGATTGTCTTGTCATTTTGCTTTTCCCTCTGTTCATTTTCCCCCTGCTGGTCTTTTTAGGTTCGTTCCCCTTTTTCTCTCTCCCTTCCTCTCTCTCTTCTCTCTATCGTTCCGTTCCTGCTCCCAGCTGTTCCTATTCCCCTAATCAATCATTTAGTCTTCCCACACCTGTTCCATATCTTTTTCCCTGATTAGAGTCCTTATTTCTCCCCTTGTTTTCCGTTCCTGCCCTGTCGGATCCTTGTCTATTGTTCACCGTGCTGTGTCTGTGTATCGCCCTGTCGTGTCGTGTTTCCCTCAGATGCTGCGTGGTGAGCAGGTGTCTGAGTCTGCTACGTTCAAGTGCCTTCCCGAGGCAACCTGCAGTTCTTGATCGAGTCTCCAGTCTGTTCTCGTCATTACGAGTGGAATTATGCCTTTTGATTGTAGATGTACTTTACTGGATTAAAGACTCTGTTTTCGCCAAGTCGCTTTTGGGTCCTCATTCACCTGCATAACAGAATGTAACAGAATGTTCGAAAAAGTAGGGGGTAAGCTTAACAGGTTAAACATCTACTGGAGAACCAGCTGCTTGTTAAGGCAGAGAAGTGTGAGTTCCCTCAATTCACCATCCCCTTTCTGGGGTACATCATCTCCTCTGGCAGTGTCCAGATGGATCCCGGGAAGGTGAGAGCGGTGGTGGATTGGCCCCAGCCTTCATCCAGGATGCAGCTTCAACGTTTCCTGGGGTTCGCCAACTTCTATTGACGCTTCACCCGGGGTTACCGCTCCCTGGCTTCCCCTCTGTCAGCACTCACCTCTCCCAAGGTTCCGTTCACGTGGTTTCCTGCTGCTGATCGGGCGTTCCAGGACTTCAAACACCGCTTCACCACTGCTCCCTTCCTGGTTCATCCTGACCCTTCCCGTCAGTTCGTGGTGGAGGCAGATGCGTCTGACGTAGGAGTGGGGGCGGTCCTGTCCCAGCGTTCTGTCCTGGACCTGAAGCTACATCCCTGCATCTTCTTCTCTCATCGCCTCAATGCCACGGAGAAAAACTATGATGTGGGAAATCATGAGCTTCTTGCAGTGAAGATGGAGTTGGAGGAATGGAGGCACTGGATGGAAGGGGTGGAACACCCGTTCATCGTATGGACCAACCACAAAAATCTGGAGTATCGCCGCACCGCCAAACTCCTCAACTCGAGGCAAGGTAGATAGGCCCTGCTGTTCACACAGTTCAACTTCTCACACTCATATTGACTGGGATCCATGAATGTCAAGCTAGATGCACAGTCTCGTTGTTAAAGCCCCACTGCTATTACCGTGGAGCCCGAGACCATCCTTCCCACCTTGTGCCTGGCGACGGCACTCAACTGTGTATCGGGAAACAGGTCCGGGAGGCGCAGCATTCCCAGCCGACCCCTTGGGGGGGGGGGTCCAGATAACTGGATGTTTATGTCTGATGCAGTCCGCTCTGCCATCCGGGCTTCCGCCGAACACTGGCTTTTATGAAACAATGCTTTTGGTGGCCCAGCATGGATACTGCTTTCAAGCAAATTTCTGCAGCATTAGAAAATATGTGATCAATACATGTTGATGATTTCATTCCTGTGCTGTTTGTAACTACCCTGGTAGGTTGACTGATAACCTGAACCAGGTTGCAGGCACTGGCAACATTTTGTAGCTTATTCTTGAGTGGGCAGCTTGATGAAAGCCAGTCAAAAATGTACCTCTCTGTTGATATCACATACATTATTAAGCATTTCACACGTTATCCAGATACTGACTGTTAGCACTTGGTGATCTATAGCAGCTTCTCACCAGAATTGGCTTTAGGTGAGGCATATGATCCTGTAGCAATATTACTTTAACAGCATTTGACATGGCATCATCTCTAATCTTTACAGGAATGTGGTTCTGAATATAAACAGCAACACCTCCACCATTGTCATTTCTATCTTTTCTATAAATGTTATAACCTTGTGTTGTTACCACTGTATCATTTACATTTACATTTACATTTAAGTCATTTAGCAGACGCTCTTATCCATCAAAGGTATTATCTAAGTGAGTTTCAGAGAGTCAGAATATGAATGCCATCTCTTACTAGCAAATTACTGATTTCGTTAACCTTATTTCTTAAGCTACAGCTGTTTAGATGTACTAATGTTCTTTATATTAGTGCAGAGTGAACTGCTCACAGTAGACTTCCTCCTAGGGCACACCGGCTTAGTGCTAACAGTTTAAATCTGGTTCATTGGCACATAATTACTTCATACAATAGCTGTAGGATCAGTAAAGGCATTCGGGACAGTTAAAGGGACATAAATTAGGTTACTTCAAATCAAATCAAATCAAATTTTATTTGTCACATACACATGGTTAGCAGATGTTAATGCGAGTGTAGCGAAATGCTTGTCTTATGATTGTGTCTACTGACGCCCCTGGGGTAATGTACAGTTGCTGAAGCATTATGACAACTCTGCGTCACAATGGTAGGGCTGAGCTGGGCTTGAGTCATTGACAAGTCATTGTCTCAACGCAGCCTTATAGTGCTGTGAAAGGATCCAGGATCCCAAAGGATTTGGGTGGATCCCATCCAAAAGGTATCGAAATTGTCAACAAAAGTTACACTCACTGAGCTGCAATAATCACGTAGCCAGTTGTGAAGAGAAAGAATCCTGCTAAAGCGTTTCAATGCCGCAAATCCGAGATGGCAGAGGGCCAGATATGATGGGTATTTTGTTAGTGTTTAGCAGAGGGTCAATCAACTCTTTAAATTACAGCTTTTCAGAACTGCCCTTCATAATGTCATTAAAACCCACATGGACTACAATAGAATCGATTTCCATTTTCTGGCATTGTACATTCAGGAGCAGCTTAGTAATGTGATTTACTCGAGCACTGGGATAAGACATTGTTTTTGCACCAGGAACAGTCACATTCCTTACCATTGGAGCTGCCCAGAATCACGGCTGGCGAGAAGGCCGAGAAAATCCGCCCACTCCCACGCTTCTCAGGATTCAGAGATCCCTTTATGGATGGGCGAGATGCATGATAACTTGAGTCCATTTGTCACGTTCGCCATAATGAGGAGACCAAGGCACAGCGTGATAAGAATGCATTCTTCTTTTATTACGCGAAAGAACACTAAACAAAACAACAA
This sequence comes from Oncorhynchus gorbuscha, assembly GCF_021184085.1. Classification (NCBI taxonomy): domain Eukaryota; kingdom Metazoa; phylum Chordata; class Actinopteri; order Salmoniformes; family Salmonidae; genus Oncorhynchus; species Oncorhynchus gorbuscha. The sequence continues at coordinate 13,562,620 of NC_060183.1, read as the reverse complement.
ACGTATTGTCATGCAGGTGAAAGAGGACCCAAAAGCGACTTGGCGAAAACAGAGTCTTTAATCCAGTAAAGTAAATACAAACAAAAAACACAACTTTCACTCGAAATGACGAGGACAAACTGGAGACTCGATCTTGAACAGCAGGTGAACAGAAGGTTGCCTCGGGAAGGCACTTGAACCAGACAGACTCAGACACCTGCTCACCACGCAGCATCTGAGGAAAACACGACACGACAGGGCGATACACAAACACAGCACGGTGAATTCTAGACAAGGAACCGACAGGACAGGAACGGAACACAAAGGAAGAAATAGGGACTCTAATCAGGGGAAAGGATCGGGAACAGGTGTGGGAAGACTAAATGATTGATTAGGGGAATAGGAACAGCTGGGAGCAGGAACGGAACGATAGAGAGAAGAGAGAGCGAGAGAGTGAGAGAGGGAGGGGGAGAGAGAGGGATAGAAAGAGGGAAAGAACCTAATAAGACCAGCAGAGGGAAACGAATAGAATGGGAAGCACAGGGACAAGACAAGATAATAAATGACAAAACATGACAGTACCCCCCACTCACCGAGCGCCTCCTGGCGCACTCGAGGAGGAATCCTGGCGGCAACGGAGGAAATCATCAATGAGTGAACGGTCCAGCACGTCCCGAGACGGAACCCAACTCCTCTCCTCAGGACCGTAACCCTCCCAATCCACTAAGTATTGGTGACCCCGTCCCCGAGAACGCATGTCCATGATCTTATGTACCTTGTAAATAGGTGCGCTCTCGACAAGGACGGGAGGGGGAGGGAAGACGAACGGGGGTGCGAAGAAAGGGCTTAACACAGGAGACATGGAAGACAGGATGGACGCGACGAAGATGTCGCGGAAGAAGCAGTCGCACAGCGACAGGATTGACGACCTGGGAGACACGGAACGGACCAATGAACCGCGGAGTCAACTTACGAGAAGCTGTCGTAAGAGGAAGGTTGCGAGTGGAAAGCCACACTCTCTGGCCGCAACAATACCTTGGACTCTTAATCCTGCGTTTATTGGCGGCTCTCACAGTCTGTGCCCTGTAACGGCAAAGTGCAGACCTCACCCTCCTCCAGGTGCGCTCACAACGTTGGACAAACGCTTGAGCGGAGGGAACGCTGGACTCGGCAAGCTGGGATGAGAACAGAGGAGGCTGGTAACCCAGACTACTCTGAAACGGAGATAACCCGGTAGCAGACGAAGGAAGCGAATTGTGAGCGTATTCTGCCCAGGGGAGCTGTTCTGCCCAAGACGCAGGGTTTCTGAAAGAAAGGCTGCGTAGTATGCGACCAATCGTCTGATTGGCCCTCTCTGCTTGACCGTTAGACTGGGGATGAAACCCGGAAGAGAGACTGACGGACGCACCAATCAAACGACAGAACTCCCTCCAAAACTGTGACGTGAATTGCGGGCCTCTGTCTGAAACGGCGTCTAACGGGAGGCCATGAATTCTGAATACATTCTCGATAATGATTTGTGCCGTCTCCTTAGCGGAAGGAAGTTTAGCGAGGGGAATGAAATGTGCCGCCTTAGAGAACCTATCGACAACCGTAAGAATCACAGTCTTCCCCGCAGACAAAGGCAGACCGGTAATGAAGTCTAGGGCGATGTGAGACCATGGTCGAGAAGGAATGGGGAGCGGTCTGAGACGACCGGCAGGAGGAGAGTTACCCGACTTAGTCTGCGCGCAGTCCGAACAAGCAGCCACGAAACGGCGCGTGTCACGCTCCTGAGTCGGCCACCAAAAGCGCTGGCGAATAGACGCAAGAGTGCCTCGAACACCGGGATGACCAGCTAACTTGGCAGAGTGAGCCCACTGAAGAACAGCCAGACGAGTGGAAACAGGAACGAAAAGGAGGTTACTAGGACAAGCGCGCGGCGACGCAGTGTGCGTGAGTGCTTGCTTAACCTGTCTTTCAATTCCCCAGACTGTTAACCCGACAACACGCCCATAAGGAAGAATCCCCTCGGGATCAGTAGAAGCCACAGAAGAACTAAACAGACGGGATAAGGCATCAGGCTTGGTGTTCTTGCTACCCGGACGGTAAGAAATCACAAACTCGAAACGAGCGAAAAACAACGCCCAACGAGCTTGACGGGCATTAAGTCGTTTGGCAGAACGGATGTACTCAAGGTTCTTATGGTCTGTCCAAACGACAAAAGGAACGGTCGCCCCCTCCAACCACTGTCGCCATTCGCCTAGGGCTAAGCGGATGGCGAGCAGTTCACGGTTACCCACATCATAGTTGCGCTCAGATGGCGACAGGCGATGAGAAAATAAGCGCAAGGATGAACCTTATCGTCAGACTGGAAGCGCTGGGATAGAATGGCTCCCACGCCTACCTCTGAAGCGTCAACCTCGACAATGAATTGTCTAGTGACGTCAGGAGTAACGAGGATAGGAGCGGACGTAAAACGTTCTTTTAGAAGATCAAAAGCTCCCTGGGCGGAACCGGACCACTTAAAACACGTCTTGACAGAAGTAAGAGCTGTGAGAGGGGCAGCAACTTGACCGAAATTACGAATGAAACGCCGATAGAAATTAGCGAAACCTAAAAAGCGCTGCAACTCGACACGTGACCTTGGAACGGGCCAATCACTGACAGCTTGGACCTTAGCGGAATCCATCTGAATGCCTTCAGCGGAAATAACGGAACCGAGAAAAGTAACGGAGGAGACATGAAAAGAGCACTTCTCAGACTTTACGTAGAGACAATTCTCTAAAAGGCGCTGTAGAACACGTCGAACGTGCTGAACATGAATCTCGAGTGACGGAGAAAAAATCAGGATATCGTCAAGATAGACAAAAACAAAGATGTTCAGCATGTCTCTCAGAACATCATTAACTAATGCCTGAAAAACAGCTGGCGCATTGGCGAGACCAAACGGCAGAACCCGGTACTCAAAATGCCCTAACGGAGTGTTAAACGCCGTTTTCCACTCGTCCCCCTCTCTGATGCGCACGAGATGGTAAGCGTTACGAAGGTCCAACTTAGTAAAGCACCTGGCTCCCTGCAGAATCTCGAAGGCTGATGACATAAGGGGAAGCGGATAACGATTCTTAACCGTTATGTCATTCAGCCCTCGATAATCCACGCAGGGGCGCAGAGTACCGTCCTTCTTCTTAACAAAAAAGAACCCCGCCCGGCCGGAGAGGAAGAAGGCACTATGGTACCGGCGTCAAGAGACACAGACAAATAATCCTCGAGAGCCTTACGTTCGGGAGCCGACAGAGAGTATAGTCTACCCCGAGGAGGAGTGGTCCCCGGAAGGAGATCAATACTACAATCATACGACCGGTGAGGAGGAAGGGAGTTGGCTCGGGACCGACTGAAGACCGTGCGCAGATCATGATATTCCTCCGGCACTCCTGTCAAATCGCCAGGTTCCTCCTGAGAAGTAGGGACAGAAGAAACGGGAGGGATGGCAGACATTAAACACTTCACATGACAAGAAACGTTCCAGGATAGGATAGAATTACTAGACCAATTAATAGAAGGATTATGACATACTAGCCAGGGATGACCCAAAACAACAGGTGTAAACGGTGAACGAAAAATCAAAAAAGAAATAGTCTCACTGTGGTTACCAGATACTGTGAGGGTTAAAGGTAGTGTCTCAAATCTGATACTGGGAAGATGACTACCATCTAAGGCGAACATGGGCGTAGGCTTCTCTAACTCTCTGAAAGGAATGTCATGTTTCCGAACCCATGCTTCGTCCATGAAACAACCCTCAGCCCCAGAGTCTATCAAGGCACTACATGTAGCACCCGAACCGGTCCAGCGTAGATGGACCGACAAAGTAGTACAGGATCTTGATGGAGAGACTTGAGTAGTTGCGCTCACCTGTAGCCCTCCGCTTACAGATGAGCTCTGGCTTTACTGGACAAGAATTAACAAAATGTCCAGCAACTCCGCAATAGAGGCACAGGCGGTTGGTGATCCTCCGTTCCCTCTCCTTAGTCGAGATGCGAATCCCTCCCAGCTGCATGGGCTCAGACTCTGAGCCAGAGGAGGGAGATGGTTGCGATGCGGAGCAGGGAAACACCGTTGATGCGAGCTCTCTTCCACGAGCCCGGTGACGAAGATCTACCCGTCGTTCTATGCGGATGGCGAGAGCAATCAAAGAGTCCACATCTGAAGGAACCTCCCGGGAGAGAATCTCATCCTTAACCACTGCGTGGAGTCCCTCCAGAAAACGAGCGAGCAGCGCCGGCTCGTTCCACTCACTAGAGGCAGCAAGAGTGCGAAACTCAATAGAATAATCCGTTATGGACCGTTCACCTTGGCATAAGGAAGCCAGGGCCCTAGAAGCCTCCCTACCAAAAACTGAACGGTCAAAAACCCGAATCATCTCCTCTTTAAAGTTCTGGAACTTGTTAGAGCAATCAGCCCTTGCCTCCCAGATAGCTGTGCCCCATTCTCGAGCCCGGCCAGTAAGGAGTGAAATGACGTAAGCAACCCGAGCTCTCTCTCTAGAGTATGTGTTGGGTTGGAGAGAGAACACAATCTCACACTGCGTGAGAAAGGAGCGGCACTCAGTGGGCTGCCCGGAGTAGCAAGGTGGGTTATTAACCCTAGGTTCTGGAGGCTCGGCAGGCCAGGAAGTAACAGGTGGCACGAGACGTAGACTCTGGAACTGTCCAGAGAGGTCGGAAACCTGAGCGGCCAGGTTCTCCACGGCATGGCGAGCAGCAGACAATTCCTGCTCGTGTCTGCCGAGCATGGCTCCTTGGATCTCGACGGCAGTGTAACGAGCGTCTGAAGTCGCTGGGTCCATTCCTTGGTCGGTTCCTTCTGTCATGCAGGTGAAAGAGGACCCAAAAGCGACTTGGCGAAAACAGAGTCTTTAATCCAGTAAAGTAAATACAAACAAAAAACACAACTTTCACTCGAAATGACGAGGACAAACTGGAGACTCGATCTTGAACAGCAGGTGAACAGAAGGTTGCCTCGGGAAGGCACTTGAACCAGACAGACTCAGACACCTGCTCACCACGCAGCATCTGAGGAAAACACGACACGACAGGGCGATACACAAACACAGCACGGTGAATTCTAGACAAGGAACCGACAGGACAGGAACGGAACACAAAGGAAGAAATAGGGACTCTAATCAGGGGAAAGGATCGGGAACAGGTGTGGGAAGACTAAATGATTGATTAGGGGAATAGGAACAGCTGGGAGCAGGAACGGAACGATAGAGAGAAGAGAGAGCGAGAGAGTGAGAGAGGGAGGGGGAGAGAGAGGGATAGAAAGAGGGAAAGAACCTAATAAGACCAGCAGAGGGAAACGAATAGAATGGGAAGCACAGGGACAAGACAAGATAATAAATGACAAAACATGACACGTATGTGAAGCTATAAGAAACGAGTGCTGACAGGCAACTACACATAGACATACCAAACCCCCATAGATATACAAAAACCCTAGACAAGGAAAACACACACCACCCCGTCACACCCTGACCTAACCAAAATAATAAAGAAAACAAAGATAACTAAGGTCAGGGTGTGACAGTACCCCCCCCCCAAAGGTGCGGACTCCCGGCCGCAAACCTAAACCTATATGGGAGGGTCTGGGAGGGCATCTAACCCCAGTGGCGGCTCTGGTTCTGGACCCCGGACTGGACACCGTCACTGGAGACCCTGGGCTGGGGAACGTCGCTGGAGTCCCCGGGCTGGGGAACGTCGCTGGATGCTCTGGACTGGGTACTGTCGCCGGACGCTCTGGACTGGGTACTATCGCCGGACGCTCTGGTCTGCCGATGCGCACTGTAGGCCTGGTGCGTGGTGCTGGCACTGGTGGTACCGTGCTGGGGACACGCACCTCAGGGCGAGTGCGAGGAGCAGGAACAGGGTGTACTGGACCCTGGAGGCGCACTGGAGGCCTGGTGCGTGGTGCCGGCATTGGTGGTACCGGGTTGGTGACACGCACTTCAGGGCGAGTGCAGGGAGGAGGAACAGGGCGTACTGGACCCTGGAGGTGCAATGGAGGCCTGGTGTCTATAGCCGGCATCAATTGTTCCGGAACTTTAACACATGTGTCAGGATGAGTACGGAGAGCTGACTCAGGTGGCGTTCTTTTATTCCAAATCCGTGCGTCCTCCACCAACTCAACAACTCCCCCATTTCTCTCTCCTCCGAATCCTCTTTCTTCTCCCAGACTGGCTCTGGTTTACTCATCGGCTCCGCCGACTGCTCCATGTGCCCCTCCCCATTTTTTTTTATTGGAGTTTCTGTGGTTGACTTGACTCCTCGTGTCATCGCCTTTCCTCCTGTCCTATTTCCACCTGCTTCCATGGCAGGGTCCTGTCCCCTGCCATTATCTCCTCCCAGGTCCAGGATGTCCTCCACTCCTCTTTCTCCTGGGCCCAGTGTGTCCGCTCCTCATTCACACGCTGCTTGGTCATTATTTGGTGGGTTATTCTGTCATGTTCGTCATAACGAGGTGACCAAGGCGCAGCGTGATAAGAATACATTCTTCTTTAATTACACGAAACAAAACAACAAAACAAACGTGAAGCTATAAGACACGAGTGCTGACAGGCAACTACACATAGACATACCAAACCCCCATAGACATACAAAAACCCCTAGACAAGTGAAACACATACCACCCTTGTCACACCCTGACCAAAATAATAAAGAAAACAAAGATAACTAAGGTCAGGGCGTGACACCGTTGCTCCAGGTTCTGTTTTCGTATTTAATGAATATCGGTTTTGTTTCAATCATTTGAAATCATGGAATCATTTAGTAACCAAAAAAGCGTTTAACAAATCAAAATATATTTCTAGAAGTAGCCAACCTTTGCCTTGATGACACCTTTGCACACTCTTGGCATTCTCTCAACCAGATTCACGAGGGTGGCTTTCCAACAGTCTTAAAGGAGTTCCCACATATGTTGAGCCCATGTTTGCTGCTATTCCTTCATTCTGCAGTCCAACTCCTCCCAAACCATCTCAATTGTGTTGAGGTCGGATGATTGTGGAGGCCAGGTCATCTGATAAAGCATTCCATCACTCTCATTGTCAAATAGTCCTTACATAGCCTGGAGGTGTGTGTTGGGTCATTGTACTGTTGAAAAGCAAATTACAGTCCCATTTTTGTCTGGGCTGTGATGTTTCACAAAAGTTCTGAACCTTTTTATACTCATAGTTTCTACAGATTGTACATTTTTACAAAAAGTATTATTATATTATTGATCGATTGACTACGACTTTTCAAATCACGCCAGCCGACAAAATAGTTTTACAGCTCTTGAAAGTTTAATACTTTCTGAAAGGTAGCCATTATTTACTATTTTACATCTTTGTATTTATCACTTGGGTTTGGTATACTTCAACTGGTATGCCAGCCCTGGAGCTTTCCCAGACTTAAAGGCTTTAATTGCATCAAGAAGTTCCTCCTCTGTTGTTTGAAGTAATTTCTTTTGTTAATTGATGTAATGTTGCAAATGGACAGGTTAGTTTCAGCATTACTGATTCCAGCTTTAAGTGCTGCCAAAAATGGAGAAATGTGAAATGAAGCTTGAATCCACTGTGGTGTGTTTTACAAAATGACCTCTGTCTATTGGACACAGTAACACGTCCAATCAGTCTGCTGCTTTCTACAGTCCCTGAGAATGTTTCTTCATAAAAACAACAACCACAACATACTAAGGAGAGAAAACACATGGCGTAATCCATTTCGCAGTCTGCTGGAGATCAGCAGTCTGCAATCTGTAGAGAGCTCCAACTTCCTGACATGGAACCCAGAACTAAACTCAGCAACAAAAAAACAGCCCCTTTTCAGGACCATGTCTTTCAAAGATAATTTGTAAAAATCCAAATAACTTCACAGGTCTTCATTGTAAAGTGTTTAAACACTGTTTCCCATGCGTGTGCAATGAAACATAAACAATTAATGCACCTGTGGAACGGTCATTAAGACAAAGTTATGTCACAGTTATGAAAACTTAGGATACTAAAGAGGCCTTTCTACTGACTCTGTAAAACACCATAAGACAGATGCCCGGGGTCCCTGCTCATCTGCGTGAACGTACCTTAGGCATACTGCAAGGAGGAAGGGCAATAAATTGCAATGTCCGCACTGTGAGACGCCTAAGACAACGCTACAGGGAGACACAACGCTACAGGGAGACAGGATGGACAGCTGATCGTCCTCGCTGTGGCAGACCAAGTGTAACAACACCTGCACAGGATCGGTACATCTGAACATCACACCTGCGGGACAGGTACAGGATGGCAACATCAACTGCCCGAGTTACACCAGGAACGCACAATCCCTCCATCAGTGCTCAGACTGACCGCAATAGGCTGGACTGAGGGCTTGTAGGCCTGTTGAAAGGCAGATCCTCACCAGACATCACCGGCAACAACGTCGTCTGGGCGCACAAACCCACCGCTGCTGGACCAGACAGGACTGGCAAAAAGTGTTCTTCTCTGATGAGTTGCGGTTTTGTCTCACCAGGGGTGATGGTCAGATTCGTGTTTATCATTGAAGGAATGAGCATTACACAGAGACCTGTACTCTGGAGTGGGATCGATTTGGAGGTGGAGGGTCTGTCATGGTCTGGGGCGGTGTGTCACAGCATCATCGGACATAGCTTGTTGTCATTGCAGGCAATCTCAACGCTATGCATTACAGGGAAGACATCCTCCTCCCTCATGTGGTACCCTTCCTGTCGGCTCATTCTGTCATGACCCCTCAGCATGACAATGCCACCAGCCAAACTGCTCGTTCTGTGCTTAATTTCCTGCAAGACAGGAATGTCAGTATGGTGCCATGGCCAGCAAAGAGCCCAGATCTCAATCCCATTGAGCACGTTTGGGACCTGTTGGATCAGAAGGTGAAGGCTAAGGTCTTTCCCCATGTACATTTTTTTGAACTTGCAGGTGCCTTGGTGGAAGTGTGGGGTAACATCTCATAGAAAGAACTGGCAAATCTGGTGCAGTCCATTTTTGTTACTTTTGATTTTGAACCCACAACTTTGTTTGAGGACACATTATTACATTTCTGTTAGTCACATGTTTGTGGAACTTGTCCAGTTTATGTCTCAGTTGTTGAATCTTATGTTCATACAAATATTTACACATGTTAAGTTTGCTGAAAATAAATGCAGTTGACAGTGAGAGGACATTTCTTTTTTTGCTGAGTTTATTTTATAGTGATATCTCTGAATACGTTACATAGCAGTCAATCACACTGGAATGGGGAGGAGGGGAAAAACTCACAACATCTCTTCTCAGGGCCCTGTGTTAGTCTGGGTGGTGGGTTGGAAGTTTTGTTTCAGCTCTACTACTCAGTATGGACTCGCTAATGTGTTATGGACAGATATCTGGTCTGTTTTCTAATATTAATGTCACATAGATACAAAGCAGAAATGTGCACTTTGTAACTATTTGAACACATAATTCCATTTTAACACAGTGATTCCCAACCAGGGATACAGAACCCCTGGGGATACTTGGCCTATCCACAGGAGGTACTTGAGAAAAATCATGACACCATAGGCCTACTGGTAAAATGTACATGAGGGGATACTTCTGGGGTACTCCAGGCAGATCAAAATTCAGTTGGTACAGTAACGGGAAAAGGAACCACTGCTCTAACATATAGCCAACACATAGTTTTATTAATGATCTTTTAAGTACCAACTTCTATGCATTATTTACAGATCGTTACCATTTAATTGCCTGACTCACTTTCCAACAGACAAAACATTATCCAAGAATATATTTGAAAGTGCAGTATACAGGGAATTCAATGCAAATTGACATTGGCTGCATGTCTTGCATGAAACGGTTGTTTTTCTTCGTTCTCACATTATGCAAAACAGATTCATTAGTGGAGGGGATACGTTTCAGCTCTCACCCTTTCTACGTCTGACATCTATCATAGCCGTGTTGTCTTAAATAGAGTTTCGCTGAAATCTGAGAAACTCCCCAACACCTGGGAATCTATTTGGATTGTCACAACAGCAATTAACGCTCAGAGATCTCAGAAATCCCATACTGGAGGGCACAGTAGTGTTTCTAAAGAGGAAGAGCAGTATATTTACATTTACTTGACTGTAGGTTTACCTTTTCTTGTTCATTTACCCTTAATTAAATCAAAGAAAATTGTATTTGTCACATGCTTCGTAAACAACAGGTGGTGACTAACAGTGAAATGCTTACTGTACGAAGGAGTAAGTATTTCTCTTACAACCACGCACCCAAAGACTTCTATACAAGGGCTATTGAGTTTAGTCATACTATTGAGCATGTCTGGTTTAGTGAAGGCTCAGATGTGGGTTTTAACATTCATAATGAATTGGTTTCTGCTGTGAGAGAGAGAGAGAGAGAGAGAGAGAGAGAGAGAGAGAGAGAGAGAGAGAGAGAGAGAGAGAGAGAGAGAGAGAGAGAGAGAGAGAGAGAGAGAGAGAGAGAGAGAGAGAGAGAGAGAGAGAGAGAGAGAGAGAGAGAGAGAGAGAGAGAGAGAGAGAGAGAGAGAGAGACAGACAGACAGACAGACAGACAGACAGACAGACAGACAGACAGACAGACAGACAGACAGACAGACAGACAGACAGACAGACAGACAGACAGACAGACAGACAGACAGGCAGACAGGCAGACAGACACTTGGAGTGCATCCAGCCCTCCCTTTTCCCTCGTTCAGGCCTCGAACTCCAGCATGCAGCCGAGGTGAAAAAAGACAAAAAGAAAAAGAAAATCTATAGCAATCGATGGTTTTTAGAATTCTAATTTATATCCCTGCAGCAGAAAATTACCCTATAATTTCTCTCACACTCTTCCATTTCATTCTGTTGATTTTCTTATCATGATATACTGGAACGGTTCCTGGGCTACATTGTCTTCTCCACCACCTTTTAATGCTCTGTAAAGATTTCTAGTCTCCCTAAAGACAAAGCCTAGGTGTTTCAATGTTCTGTTTTTTTCAGTTCATCGGCTGCTGTGCAATCCAATATTTTCTCTGCCAGAGTCCTCTTGAGATGGGGGGAAATGGGCGAGTACTGCTCTAAACCTATAAAAGGCTGTCATAAATCACAGACAGTCATGAACCATGCTCTTCTTTCCAGCACCCTGTGATAACTCTTACAGGAAAACCACATGAATAACGTGACATGTGACATGTGAAGCAACATGTGATAACATAAAACTACATGTGAGAACATGAACTCACGTGTGAAATTTATGTAAAATAAATGTGACAACATAGGGATGCAAAATGTCAACGTATGAGAAAATGAAACTACACGTGAAAACATGTGAGCACAACATGTGAAAACACAATCTCATGTGAAATAAATGTGACACCATGAGGATGCAACATTAAAACATATGATACCATGACACTACATGTAAAACATTTGAGCAAATGTGAAAACATAATCTCATCTGAACATGGGTATGCAACATTTCAACATGAAATTGCATGTGACAACATTTGAGCACATGAAAGCCGAGATGTCAGATGTTCAGAAATATGGTATATTTACAACTAGTTACTGTATTTTTATAGCTAAATTTAAGTGTTAATGTACAGTATGTTGCTTCATGCTGATTGCTTGGTTGATAGCTACCTGAAGTTCCTGCTGTTCCACCAGTTCTATGAACATAAGGGATTTTGGCAAGAATATATTTCTGCATTTTGCCTAAAGTTGCAGTAAAAATACACTAAATTTCTAGAACAACTTGAAGGTGTTATGTCTATAAAAGACAGTATGCTGCTGTTGTCTGTTTTCAATTACTGTAAAATCGTGTATATTTTGTACTATGGACAATTTTTTCCACCAATGTAAAACTAGCCATGTTCAAGGACACCTGATGTAGAGTGGGGATTTGCAACCTCCTGATTGAGAGAGGAGCAATGTTTCTGCAGTGTCACCAGGTTCATAGTTACTGCTTGGAACATACACTGCTCAAAAAAAGGGAACACTTAAACAACACAATGTAACTCCAAGTCAATCACACTTCTGTGAAATCAAACTGTCCACTTAGGAAGCAACAATGATTGACAATACATTTCACATGCTGTTGTGCAAACAGAATAGACAACAGGTGGAAATTATAGGCAATTAGCAAGACACCCCCAATAAAGGAGTGGCGCTGCAGGTGGTGACCACAGACCACTTCTCAGTTCCTATGCTTCCTGGCTGATGTTTTGGTCACTTTTGAATGCTGGCGGTGCTTTCACTCTAGTGGTAGCATGAGACAGAGTCTACAACCCACACAAGTGGCTCAGGTAGTGCAGCTCATCCAGGATGGCACATCAATGCGAGCTGTGGCAAGAAGGTTTGCTGTGTCTGTCAGCGTAGTGTCCAGATCATGGAGGCGCTACCAGGAGACAGGCCAGTACATCAGGAGATGTGGAGGAGGCCGTCGGAGGGCAACAACCCAGCAGCAGGACCGCCTTTGTGCAAGGAGGAGCAGGAGGAGCACTGCCAGAGCCCTGCAAAATCACCGTGCAGGACGTTTGGCATTTTCCAGAGAACACCAAGATTGGCAAATTCGCCACTGGCACCCTGTGCTCTTCACAGATGAAAGCAGGCTCACACTGAGCACGTGACAGATGTGACAGAGTCTGGAGACGCCGTGGAGAACGTTCTGCTGCCTGCAACATCCTCCAGCATGACCGGTTTGGCGGTGGGTCAGTCATGGTGTGGGGTGGCATTTCTTTCGGGGGAAACACAGCCCTCCATGTACTCGCCAGAGGTAGCCTGACTGCCATTAGGTACCGAGATGAGATCCTCAGACCCCTTGTGAGACCATATGCTGGTGCGGTTGGCCCTGGGTTCCTCCTAATGCAAGACGATGCTAGACCTCATGTGGCTGGAGTGTGTCAGCAGTTCCTGCAAGAGGAAGGCATTGATGCTATGGACTGGCCCGCCTGTTCCCCAGACCTGAATCCAATTGAGCACATCTGGGACATCATGTCTCGCTCCATCCACCAACGTCACGTTGCACCACAGACTGTCCAGGAGTTAGCGGATGCTTTATTCCAGGTCTGGGGGGAGATCCCTCAGGAGACCATCCGCCACCTCATCAGGAGCATGCCCAGGCATTGTAGGGAGGTCATACAGGCATGTGGAGGCCACACACACTACTGAGCCTCATTTTGACTTGTTTTAAGGACATTACATCAAAGTTGGATCAGCCTGTAGTGTGGTTATCCACTTTAATTTTGAGTGTGACTCCAAATCCAGACCTCCATGGGTTGATAAATGTGATTTCCATTGATCATTTTTGTGTGATTTTGTTGTCAGCACATTCAGCTATGTAAAGAAAAAAGTATTTAAGAAGAATATATCATTCATTCAGATCTAGGATGTGTTATTTTAGTGTTCCCTTTATTTTTTTGAACAGTGTATATTAACACACTACAAAGTAAGGGTATGTTGTTGGTCCCTGGTGTACCAAAAGGTCAAAGGTATACTTCAAACCTACACATGTAAACTCACATGGTACAGTTTGGTACCTTGTAGGTATGGGAGATTTTTTCTAATATTTGGAATATAATGTATGGTCATCACTGCACTTTAAAATATAGGTGAGGTAATGTACTGATTAGGGGCATTATCATATTTGGGGGCATGGTTAAATATGTGCATTTGTGCCAAACATCAGTTGAAGTGTTGGAGCAGTTTAAGTATTTGATGGTTTTGCCACAGTAAATTGAGGAAGTCTGTAACATTGTTCTGGAAAACATGTCAAGTGACTGTAACAGTAATGGTATGTGCTGTAAAGAGGTTTTTGTTCATTGTCTGCTAGCTGAGTGGCAACTTGTTGCTCTGAATATGATATTTATTGACCTGAAGCTACTTTATTGACTGGAAGCTACTAGTACACTTGCTGCCACTGGCAATCCTTGCTAGTAACCTAGCATGCCTTGACTGATGTTTCTGTTGAAAACATGTGCTTCACTTGCTGAGTGGCAACATACTGTAGTAGTTAATGTGATCTGTTGTATTCGGTTCAAAAATTATAAGCGTCTATACTATCAGCTCTGCACCCTTGTTAATGGCGGACATAAATGCATGTGATGAAGAGCCATATGGTGTTTAATTCATAGCAAGTCACTATGTTACTGTAATATTCAAGGGAATGTCACAATAGCTTACTAACAACTGGTTGATATATTTAGCTTTCTGTGAGCGTACTGCAATTAAGCTTTGTGAAAAAGCACAGCAACCACTCATCAGTGCAAATCTTTATTGTCAACTTTAACAATTAAAGCACTTAAATGGTACAACATTTTCACCTAAGGTTAGCAAAAATGCAACATATTTTAGACCATGCCACCAAATAGTCTAATGAGCTCCTACCACCTACATTAAAAAAATATATATATTTTCCCCACACCAGTTACAACCATACACATAATAACCACAACTGACAGACACACACAAACAACTACATCTCATCTGCCCACACCCACATGCTCACAACCCCATCTCTATTGCCTGCATTAATGTTTGCCACATGGCCCTAAATTGTACCATTTTGTTTTTCTCGGTCGCCCATACTATTTCAGTAATAAATCATTTGATTTTACATTGTGTTAATGATGGAGGATTGATTGATTTCCATGTTTTTAGTATACATTTTTTCAAGATGAATGATGAGAAGAGAATCGGCCAGCCCATTGGGTATCTCACAACACACCCATACGCCATGTCTTTAAATATGCAGACAGACAGATTAAAAGTATGTTTACGTTGTAATACTTCGGACAGCCAGTTTTATAGCTCCGCCCATAACTTTTGGACTTTATAGCATTCCCAGAGAGCATGGATTATTGAGTCATTGCTCATTTTACACTTAAAACATGTCTCTGCTATTATGCTGTAAGAATTTGTGAAGTGTGTATCTTCTATAGTAAATTCAATAAATTAGTTTACACTGGATTCAGCATACATTTCCGTTAACTGTAATTTTGTTAGTTATGCTCACTAGTAGATATTTTCTCTAAGAGATCGTGAGCTGGATATGCATATCTTTACCTATTATATGAGCATTCCTCAAGGTTGCTCTGATATCCAAAATATTTATAATCGAAATCTTATGATACACAACTTTTAGTTGTATGTATTTGAATATATCTACATTGGTTAGTCCAACATTGCATTTGAATTCTCTCATGGAAATAAATGTGCTTCCTGCTACCAAGTCATTTATGGTTTCTATGCCTTTTAGTTTTCCATGTGGACCAATTTATCTGTGAATTGTGAAAAGCTATCTAAGGATTGTTCCATAGGTTTGTGTTTTTAGGGAGTGATATTGGTTTTTGTAGAATACGTTTTACTATCTTCCATATTGTTATAGTGTTCTATAACACTAGACACGTTAGTTTGTACGTTAGTTTGTACATTTGTACATTAGACACATACAAATATCCTGGGGATGAGTATAAGCATCTTTAATATGTACCCATAGTTCCTCTTTAGTACATTTAAATATATGTCACAAGTAAAAGGCTTTGGTAGCAAGTTAAAACAACCCTCAGACATAGGAACATATTCAACTTTCCTTTTATTCTATTACTTTTATATGCCCATATATAGTCTGTTATGAGAATGTCTTTGGTGGGGTAATTGGTATTACCGAAATAAATACAAAAATATTGTGAGCCATGGCATTCTGAAGAGGTTTTATTCTACCTGTAAGATTTATGGGAAGATTGTTCAGTTTAATTAGATCTGCTATCATATTGTTGAGTAATAGAAAAAAGTTATCTTTATATATTTGTTCTTTGTTCTCACTTATGAAACATCCTAAGTATTTAATATTTTTCTGGTCCCCTTAAAAGATTTACTGTAAATCACAAGTCATTATTTTTGTTGCAGTATTATTGCAGTTAATAAAATGTTTTCCAATAAAATTGCAAATGGGCCTTCCAAATGGACAAAATTCAGCCCTGGACAGCTCTGTCATGAGGAATGGGCCAAAATTCACCCAACCTATTGTGGGAAGCTTGTGGAAGGCTACCTGAAACATTTGACCCAAGTTAAGCAATTTAAAGGCAATGCTACCGAATACTAATTGAGTGTATGTAAACTTCTGACCCACTGGGAATGTGATGACAGAATTAAAAGCTGAAATAAATCATTCTCTCTATTATTATTCTGACATTTCACATTCTTAAAATAAAGTGTTGATTCTGACCTAAGACAGGGAATCTTTATGAGGATTAAATGTCAGGGATTGTGAAAAACTGAGGCCTATAAAAGTTTGGGTCTAGACTGTCTCCCCCTTTGAAGAGGGGATGACCACGGCAGCTTTTCAAACTTTTCGGGATCTCAGACGATATGAAAGAGAGGTTGAGTATGCTAGTAATAGGGGCAGCAACAACTTTTGTGGATTTGACTCTAAGAAGATTTGAGTCTAAGAAGTCTAAGAGTCTAAGAAGGCTGTAGGATCAGTCCAACTTATTTAAATCTGATTTTCATAGAAGCTTTAAAATTATCTTTATAAGCGTTGTTGTTTCTAATTAAAGCATTCTCATCATATTATTTTTAAACTTATAACTGTTTTGGCTTTTATTTATTTATTGTGTAAGGCCTGTGAGATGTTTGCCAGGTTTATTTGCCATTAAATATGACCAATTTAAATTCTTAAGGTATAGGGGGCAGCACTTTTCACTTTTGGATAAATAGCGTGCCCAATTTCAACTTCCTGCTACTCATGCCAAGAATATAAGATATGCATATTATTAGCAGATTTGGATAGAAAACACTCTGAAGTTTCTAAAACTGTTTGAATCATGTCTGTGAGTATAACAGAACTTATGTAACAGGCAAAACCCCAAGTACTAACCGTTCGGAATTAGTTTTTTTAGGTCTGTCTGTTCAGTGGGTTCTCATTGGGAAACGATATTTCTTAGGCGCTTGTTTTCAGTTCCTACCACTTCCACTGGATGTCACCAGTCTTTGGAATTTGGTTGAGGCTATTCCTTTGTGCAATGAAGAAGTTCAGCCATCTTGGAAAAAGGTAACGCTTTTGAGAGTTAGACAAGACTTGAAAAGTACTGTTAGTTTCCTCTCGTCCTCTATTGAAAACAGATAGACCCGTCTTCAATTTGATCGATTATTCATGTTTAAAAATACCTAAAGTTGTATTACAAAAGTAGTTTGAAATGTTTTGGCAAAGTTTACAGGTAAATTTTGAGATATTATGTAGTGACGTTGCGCAATTTGGAAGCTGTTTTTTTCTGGATCAAACGTGCCAAATAAATGGACATTTTGGATATATATGGACGGAATTCATCAAACAAAAGAACCAATTGTGATGTTTATGGGACATATTGGAGTGCCAATAAAAGAGGCTCGTCATAGGTAAGGCATGTTTTATATTTTATTTCAGCGTTTTGTGTAGCGCCTGCAGGGTTGAAATATGCTACTCTCTTTGTTTACTGTTGTGCTATCATGAGATAATAGCTTCTTATGCTTTCGCGGAAAAGCCTTTTTAAAATCTGACATGTTGGCTGGATTCACAACGAGTGTAAATTTAATTTAGTATCTTACATGTGTGATTTAATGAAAGTTTGATTTTTATATCATTTTATTTGAATTTGCCGCGCCGCATTTTCCATGGCTTTTGGCCAAGTGGGACGCGAGCGTCCCCTATACCATAAGAAGGTAACTTCTTAGGGACGTGGTCCCGTGGTGGGAACATCAATCAGCGGAAATCTTCAAGAGCGCCACCTATAGAGGTTGATAAAACTCAAACTTTCATTAAAATGGACATACAATATACTGAATTAAAGCTACACTCGTTGTGAATCTATCCACCAAGTCAGATTTGTAAAAAGCTTTTCGGCGAAAGCATGAGAAGCTATTATCTGATACCATGCACCCTCAAAATACTGCAACGTCACCTAACACGACAGATTTTGCGTTAGCCGGCGCAAACCAAAACGCAGAAATAAAATATAAAACATTCATTATCTTCGACGAACTTCTTTCTTGGCACTCCTAGATGTCCCCTAAACATAATTTAGGGTCTTTTTTCGATTAAATCGGTCCATATATAGCCTAGATATCGATCTAAGAATACTGTGTGAACAACGGAAAAAAATAGCTTTTTCTAACGTAACGTCATTTTTTTAAATTAAAAAAGTCGACGATAAACTTTCACAAAACACTTCGAAATACTTTTGTAATGCAACTTTAGGTATTAGTACACGTTAATAAGCGATAAAATTCATCAGGAGGCGATGTAAATTCTATAGATGTCGTCTCGAAAAAATGTCTTGGAGAGAGCTTGACCAAAACATCCGGTCGGAGACCGGAGGTAATCGGTTCCCTTGATTCGGTTAGACCAAGAATCAAAGCTGAATCAAATGACAAGACTCTAGACAACGTGTGGAAGCTGTAGGCACTGCAACCTCGGCCTAATTTAATTCGGTTAACTTTGAACAATTCCTTGAAGTCGCGCATGGATATTTATTTCCATTTTCAGTGATCAGATTTTCATGCACTTTTCGATGAAACGCACGTTCTGTTATAGTCACAGCCGTGATGTAACCAGTTTTAGAAACATCTGAGTGTTTTCTATCCACACATACTAATCATATGCATATACTATATTCCTGGCCTGAATAGCAGGGCGCTGAAATGTTGCGCGATTTTTAACAAAAAGCTGCGAAAAGCTGCTTAAATTCTCGACTTCCCTAACATTAAGCCAAAGAAAAAGTAAGCAACCTTTCCGCTAGGAGCAGAGTTACATTCACCAATGCTCTGGATAGCATGAAAATAGCCTAACCAGCTCTGCTAGGGTGAGTAAAATGGTCAGAGTTTGGGTGGGGCCCAAAGCTTCAGTGTGAACCAGAGTAACTTGACGCGACAACAATGAGCCAAGCAAGCGGAAAGGGCACATGACGTCTTATTTAATGAAAGAGGTTGCAGTCTGCCATAAAGCTTTCATCCATGTTTATGGGTAAGAGTCTAGTTACAGTTTGATATTATACATTTATAATTTTGTCAAAGTTGTTTTCACTGCAATTTAATGCTTGCCGTTAGCTAGCTAGCTGAAGTTTGATTGGCTTGCTTGCTAGCTAGCTAACATTGAATCCACTATATTTGAGAAACTTTAGTTTTAGCTAGCTATGACAATCAGTTTGTATTGCTAGTACTCTGGTTTGGGATTATAGTTCATTGTTTAGCTAGCTAACGTTAACGTTACATGTCTAAACAAAATATCCCAAGTTAAAGCTTGTGACAAATGTGACAAATGTGACTGTCACACCCTGACCATAGTTTGCTTTGTATGTTTCTGTGTTTTGGTTGGTCAGGGTGTGAGCTGGGCATTCTATGTTACATGTCTAGTTTGTCTAGTTCTATGTTTGGCCTGATATGGTTCTCAATCAGAGGCAGGTGTTCGTCATTGTCTCTGATTGGGAACCATATTTAGGTAGCCTGTTTGGTGTTGGGTTTTGTGGGTGATTGTCCTTGTTATTGTCTCTGTGTTACTTTGCACCAGTATTAGGCTGTTTCGGTTTTCGTGGTACGTTTATTGTTTTTGTATTTGATTTGTGTTTACTTTGTTTCATTAAACATGGATCGCAATAGCCACGCCACATTTTGGTCTGACTCTCCTTCACATACAGAAAACCGTTACAGTGACAAATGCAGCAGTGTGGTGTCTCTACTGGTAGTCGATGATAACACTCGTTTTTTTTAACCATAAACACATTTTTGATGATTTAAAATTGTATTTGACCTCCAAAATGATTGGCATTACTTTCATTGATCTCACATTATTTCTGTATTTTCCAGAAGCTGTTAAGTCAGCCAAGCCGGAGAAGCATGAGCAGCATCTCCTGATGTTTCAGAGTGAACGGTCTGTGTACCGGAAGGTGGTTGCTGACATTTTGACACGAAAATTGTTCAATTCACACACTTATCAAGAGAACATCCCTGTTCATCCCTAGTGCATTTGATCTGGCAGACTCACTAAAGACAAATGGTTTGTTTGTAAATTATGTATGATGTATGATTGTTTCAGTGTGACCCTGGCTATCTGTAAAAAAACAAAAAAACACAATTGGGCCGTCTGGTTTAATATAAGGAATTTGAAAATAATTTACTTTTGATACTTAAGTACATTTTAGCAATTCCATTTACTTTTGATAATTAAGTATTTTTAAAACCAAATACTTTTAGACTTCTACGCAAGTAGTATTTTACTGGGTGACTTTTACTTTTATTTCAGTCATTTTCAATTAAGGTATCTTTACTTTTACTCGAGTATGACAATTTAGTACTTTTTACACCACTGGATGTGGCTGGAGGTTATTGCATGTCTTTCACATGACCCATCAATTAAGACAAGTGTGTCTGGGTAAGCGTCATCTAATATTTATAAAATATTTTTATCTGGACACTCAGTTTTCTTGGAATTGTTCTTTATTACCACCACTTTTAGTCTTTATCTTTACTACACTACTCACATTTTAGCACATGACCTCACATGTGAACCCTTAAATAGATGGGTGGAGCTGGTTTAAGGGGGTGTGAACAATGCTGAATTGGTGAAGACAAAGGAGAGCTATCCAGTAGGTACCAGAACATTCAAAGGCCCTTTTCTTAAAAGTCATTTTACAAGTTGATCCACTTTCAAAGCAGAATTCCTTTCCCATTGTTCCTCAACAATGCTGTGTATGATATGTCATTGTGTAGCTCTGAGTCTCTACTTTTTACCTATGTAAAATCCCAATTAAAATGTAGCTACATAAGACCAAAATGGTGGCATAGCAACCAAGAGTTTGAATACAAATCCCAGGTGAGGACATGTTGAATAATGTGTAATTACCGTTTAAATGAAGACACAATGTAGTCATGTATGTCAAAGTGTGTCAATAGTTGGAAACTGTGTGTTAAAAGCACTGTGTGTGTGTGTGTATCATAAATACACATTTTTGTTTGAAGGGCCTCACCTATGAAATGTCACGTGAAAATATAAACCACATGTGAAAGCTAATGTGAGCTCATTTGAAAATCCATGTGTAACTTAGTGTTCCAAAAATAATGGCGCCGGAGAGGATGGCTGCCGTTTACTGGGTTCTTAACCAACCGTGCTATTTTGTTTGTTTTTTCGCATTGTTTGTAACTTATTTTGTGCATAATGTTGCTGCCACTGTCTCTTATGACCGAAAAGAGCTTCTGGACATCAGAACAGCGATCAAATCAAATCAAAGTTTATTTGTCACGTGTGCCGAATACAACAGGTGTAAGTAAACCTTGCAGTGAAATGCTTACTTTCAGGCTCTAACCAATTGTGCAAAAAAAGTATTAGGTGAACAGTAGGTAGGTAAAGAAATTAAACAACAGTAAAAAGACAGGCTATATACAGTAGCGAGGCTATAAAAGTAGCGAGGCTACATACAGACACCGGTTAGTCAGGCTGATTGAGGTAGCATGTACATGTAGATATGGTTACTATTGGCCAACGTACAATCGCTGGATAATAAAATGGACGAACTACAAGCACATATATCCTACTAACGGAGTATTAAAACCATAATATCTTATGTTTCACCGAGTCGTGGCTGAACAACGACATGAACAACATACAGCTGGCGGGTTACACATTGGATCGGCAGGATAGAACAGCAGCCTCTTGTAAGACAAGGGGTGGCGGTATACATACACTACCGTTTAAATGTTTGCGGTCACTTAGAAATGTAATATTTGTGAACAACAGCTGGTGCACGATATCTAAGGAAGTCTCGAGGTTTTGCTCACCTGGGGTAGTGTATCTAATGATAAGTTGTAGACCACACTATCTACCGAGAGAGTTTTAATCAATATTCTTTGTAGTTATCTATTTACCACCACAAACCAATGCTGGCACTAAGACCGCAATAAGCAAACACGAAAACGCTCATCCAGAGGTGGTGCTCCTAGTGACACAGGACTTTAATGCAGGGAAACTTTTAAATCCGTTTTACCTAATTTCTACCAGCATGATAAATGTGCAACCAGAGGGAATAAAACTCTAGAGCACCTTTACTGCACACACAGAGATGCGTACAAAGCTCTCCCTCGCCCTCCATTTGGCAAATCTGACCATAATTCTGTCCTCCTGATTCTGCTCACAAGCAAAAAAGTAAAGCAGGATGCACCAGTGACTCGGTCAATAAAAAAGTGGTCAGATGAAGCAGATGCTAAGCTACAGGACTGTTTTGGTAGCACAGACTGGAATATGTTCTGGGATTCTTCCGATGGTATAGAGGAGTACAGCACATCAGTCACTGGCTTCATCAATACATGCATCGATGACGTTGTGCCCACAGTGACTGTACGTACATACCGCAACAAGAAGCCATGGATTACAGGCAAAATCTGCACTGAGCTAAACGGTAAAGCTGACACTTTCAAGGAGCGGGACTATAACCCAGAAGCTTATAAGAAATCCCACTAGGACCTCAGGTGAACCTTCAACCAGAAGCATCAATGGAGGACTAAGATCGAATTGTATTATAACGGCTCCGATGCTTGTCGGATGTGGTAGGGCTGGCAAACTATTACAGACTACAAAGGGAAGCATAGCTGCGAGCTGCCGAGTGACACGAGCCTAACAGACAAGTTAAATTACTAACAGATGAGCTCAATTTAGTAAGTAACACTGAAACATGCATGAGAGCCTCAGCTGTTCCGGATGACTGTGTGATCAAACACTGTGGAAGACCTTTAAACAGGTCAACTTTCACAAGGACGCAGGGCCAGACGGATAACCAGGATGTGTACTCCGAGCATTGATGCACTGACCAACTGGCAAGTGTCTTCACTGACATTTCAACCTCTCCCTGTCTGAGTCTGTAATTCCAGTATTTTTCAAGCAGACCACCATAGTTCCTGTGCTCAAGAACATTAAGGTAACCTGCCTAAATGACTACCGACTCGTAGCACTCACATCTGTAGCCATGAAGTGCTTTGAAACGCTGGTCATCGCTCACATCAACACCATTATCCCAGAAAACCTGCTCCAATTTGCATACCGCACCAACAGATCCACAGATAATGCAATCTCTATCGCAGTCCACACTGCTCTTTGTGAGAATGCTATTAACCGACTACAGCTCAGCATTCAACTCCATAGTTCCCTGCAAGCTCACAACTAAGCTGAGGACCCTGGAACTTCCTGACGGGCCACCCCCAAGGTGGTAACGGTAGGTAACAAGACATCTGCCACGCTGATCCTCAACACGGGGACCCCTCAGGGATGTGTGCTCAGTCCCCTCCTGTACTCCCTGTTCACTCATTACTGCATGGCCAGGCATGACTCCAACACCATCATTAAGTTTTCCGATGACACAACAGTGGTAGGCCTGATTATTGCCAACGACAAGACAGCTTATAGGGAGGAGGTCAGAGATCTGGCCGTGTGGTGCCAGGAAAACAACCTCTCCCTCAATGTGATCAAGACAAAGGAGATGATTGTGGACTACAGGAAAAAGAGGACAGAGGATGCCCCCATTCTCATTGACTGGGCTGTAGTGGAGGAGGATGATTTTTTAAAGTTTCTTAGTGTCCACATCACCCACAAACTAACAGGATCCAAGCACACCAAGAGAATCATGAAGAGAGCACGACAAAACCTATTCCCCCTCAGGAGACTGAAAAGATTTGGCATGGGTCTTGAGATCCTCGAAAGGTTCTACAGCTGCACCATTGAGAGCATCCTGACTGGTTGCAATCACAGCCTGCTATGCCAACTGCTCGGCCTCCGATCGCAAGGCAATACAGAGGATAGTGCGTATGGCCCAGTACATCACTGGGGCCACGCATCCTGCCATTCAGGACCTCTATACCAGGCGGTGTCAGAGGAAGGCCCTAAAATGTCTTAATTGACTCGAGCCACATTAGTCATAGACTGTTCTCTCTGCTACTGCATGGCAAGCGGTACCTGAATGCCAAGTCTAGGTCCAAGAGGCTTCTAAACAGCTTCTAACCCCAAGCCATAAGACTCCTGAACATCTAATCAAATGGCTACCCAGACTATTTTCATTGAATCCCCACCCCCTCTTTTACGCTGCTGGTACTATCTGTTTATTATCTATGCATAGTCACTTTAATAACTCTACCTACATGTACATATTACCTATATTACCTCAACTAACCGGTGCCCCTGCACATTGACTCTGTACCGGTACCCCCTGTATATAGCCTCACTTTTGTTATTTTACTGCTGCTCTTTAATTATTTGTAACTTTTATTATTTTTATTTTTTCTTTCTTAAAACTGCATTGTTGGTTAAAACCTCTCTAGGCTAGGGGGCGATATTTTCAAGTCCGGATGAAAAGCGTGCCCAAAGTAAACTGCCTGCTACTCAGGCCCAGAAGCTAGGATATGCATATGATTAGTATATGTGGATAGGACACACTCTAAAGTTTCTAAAATGTTTTGAATGATGTCTGTGAGTATAACAGAACTTACTTGGCAGGCAGAACAGCGAGGACAAACCATACAGGATTTTTTTTGAGGTCACTCTCTTTTCAAGGGGTTTCTATGTGGATCTAGATTTCTAAGGCACTTGCTTGCAGTCCCTATCACTTCCACTGGAAGTCAACAGTCTTTAGAAATTGGTTGATGTTTTTCCTTTGTGTAATGAAGAAGTATGGCTGTTCAGAACGAGGGTCGAGTCTAATGTACTGTTTGTTAGGGGCACACGACCTGAAAGCTCGCTCAACTTTGTTTTTATCCGCTATTGAACGCAGTTTGTCTCGTTTTAAATTTTATAGATTATTTACGTGAAAAATTACCTAAAATTGGATTAGGAAAGTTGTTTGAAATGTTTGGACAAAGATTACAGGTAACTTATTAGATATTTTGTAATCATGTTGCGCTTGTTGGAACTTGTGTTTTTCTGGATCAAACGCACCAAATAAATGGACATTTTGTAGCTATAACGATGGAATTAATCTAACAAAAGGACCATTTGTGATGTTTATGGGACATATTGGAGTGCCGACAGAAGAAGCTTGTCAAAGGTAAGGCATGAATTATATTGCTATTTCTGAGTTTTGGGTCATGCCTGGCGGGATGAAATATGATTGTCTGTGTTTGTTTGATGAGGTGCTGTCCTCAGATAATAGCATGGTTTGCTTTCACCATAAAGCCTTTTTGAAATCTGACATGGTGGCTGGATTAACAAGAAGTAAAGCTTTAATTTGGTGTATTGCACTTGTGATTGTATGAAAGTTAAATACTTCTAATAATTTAATTTGAATTTGGTGCTCTGCCATTTCACCAGATCTTGTCAAATCGATCCCGTTAACGGGATTGGATCCCTAAGAAGTTTGAAGGCCTTGAAAGTAAGCATTTCACTGTAAGGATTACCTACACCTGTTGTATTCGGTGCATGTGACAAATACAATTTTATTCGATTTGATTTCACGTGAAAATCCAGGATTTACCTCGTGATTTTTCTATAAGGGACTGCACATAAACAGAAACACCTCATTGAAATAGCCAGTAAACACTGATATTTGTGTTACTAGAGCTTCCAAGAAAGTCCTCTATAATTTCCACATGTACTCTACTTATAAGTAATTTACAAACTTGGCTCAAAGAGCACTAGACATCGTCTTTAATGTTGGCTTTACATACCCAAGTATAACCTGTACATCTTTAGTTACAATGAAAGTCATTCTGTTTTCTTGCTACTACAGCTACTTCCTTCATTGCTTACACAGTCGTGACAGATGCTCCTCTTTGCAGCTCTCAATCATCATCATCTTCCTCCGTCTCTCCCCTTTTGGAGAAAAGAGTAGCTGATGTCATCTCCGCTATGCTGATCCAGTCTTCTGTTAATATATTGCAACCTACTGCTACTTCCACCTCCACTAGACTAATGTGTTGGTTATACTACCACTTCTCCATCCTGTGGCTCTCTCATTTACAGGTAGAAAATATCTCCATTATATTACTGCAATGACGACTTAGCCAATAGACCACTGGGATTGTAATGCTACAGTTGGCTTTCCCATTCTGTTCAGTCCATCTCGACTCCGCATCAAACTATTAGGTTTTGAATCAACACCACACGCTATAATGTTCTGTCTCTGTCTCTCTTTCTCTCTCTCTAATATTCTGCAACTGTTCATGGCTTTGAAGCACTTGGGCAGAAAAATTCACACAAGATTTGTTCAGCTCACATCTCTCAAAATTCTCTCTCTTTCTCTCTCTATTTCTCTCTCTATTTACCTCTCTATTTCTCTCGATCCTGTTGGTCATCCATTAACTTTTGAACATCTTGAAGAACAATATGGCCTTACAGTTTTTTCTGATTGCTTAGGCACTATCTTTGAAACTATAGGCTATTTTTGCAAAACTCTACACACTAAGCACAAAACCTTACACCAAACCGGCAAAACATTATACATATCTTGCAAAAACAAACATTTCTTGCAAAACCCTTAAAATCCTTTAAAAAATGTTTTTGCGTCAATTTTTGCGCCAACGACGCACTGATGGTATAAATGAAAAGCTCTTGTGGCTTTTTCTATGTGCCGGGCATAGCAGTTTGCAAGAAAGTTTTGTCATACATGTATTAAACACACATACACACAGGTATCCAAATGCGCAATGTATGGATGTGTATTCCGAACATAACTCACTATCAATACAAATGAGGGGAAAAGGTTCAAACTGGCATGACCCCTGATCGATGTCTCCACAAGCCTCCTCTATTGCCTGTAGAAGGGGTATGTGTTGGTGGGGCTGGTGATCATACACCTTCCAATGCCATGCAGAGAAGAATTCTCCAATAGGATTCAAGAACGGAGAGTATGGGGGAGATTGAGTGCAATGAAAAGTGGGTGACCTGTGAACCAATTGCGGACCACAGCAGCCCGGTGGAAACTAACATTGTCCCAGATGATAACATACCTGGGCTGCTCTGGCCCCTGGTCATTAGGGATTAGTCTGTTATAGAGGGTGTCAAGAAATGTGGTCATGTGCACAGTGTTGTAGGTGTCAGGATTTGGCCAGGGTTGTTCCGGTTTTTGGTCACTAGATGCCCCCATTGTGCCTTTTGACCTTTTGTTTTCCCTTGATCCCCATTATTATTTGCACCTGTGCCTCGTTTCCCCTGATTGTATTTAAACCCTTTGTTTTCCTCAGTCCTTTGCTCTGTGTTTGTATGTTAGCACCCAGCCCTAGTACTCTGTGAACTCTTGTTGATCCCGGTGGACTCTCTTGTGGAAATCTGTTTTTTGTTCTTGTTTGTTTGTTTTTGAGTATCTTTTTGAGGCTTTTTGTGCTATACCTTCCACCTTGTGGATTTACCTTTTTCTCTTGGAGGATTACCTTTGTTCTTGTGGAATTCCTTTTGAGGTTGTGGAGTTACATGTTTTCCTGAAGAACTTCACTTTTTACTTTATTAAATACACCGTCTCAAGTACTGCTGTGTCTGCCTCATCTTCTGGGTTCTGCCAACTATTCGTGGCTCAGTTGGTTAAGTGACTGTTTCTCACTCCGGAGACCCGGGTTCATAACTGGGTCCTGACAGAAACACAGAGCCAAAAATGAACCCAGAGGCAGCCAGTTCCCAGGACCTTGTTGCCATGCTGCCCCACCACCAGTAGACTGTCCAACGCCACGAAGCCGCCCTGGTTCAGCAAGAGGCCTTAATGGCTAGACATTCTCATCTTCTGTCGGAGATGCTGACTTTCATAAAGCAGATATCTGATCGACTTACCCCGGCAACAGTTCCCGTCCCAGTACCTCAGATTCACGTACCCATGACAGTTAACCCTCTGGCTGAACCTCTTCTTCCACCTCCCCAACGGTTCTCAGGTGATCCAAGTGCTTGTAAAGGGTTTCTCACCCAATGTTCTCTCTCCTTCGAGCTGCAACCCTCGTCGTTCCCCACCGACCGGTCTAAGATCGCATATATCATCACCCTGCTGTCGGAAAAAGCCCTGGCCTGGGCTACTGCTGTGTGGGATGCCCATAGTTCCTGCTGTGCCAGCTACTCTGCCTTTGCTGAGGAATTCAAACAAGTGTTTCAAGGCCCAAGCAGTGGTCCTGACTCAGCCAAACAGCTCCTGACTCTCCACCAAGGTCGGCGCAGCGTGACAGACTATGCCATCCAGTTCCGCACGGTGGCAGCAGCGAGTGGCTGGAACAACGAGGCGCTCACGGTGTGCTTTCTGAAAGGCCTTTCCGACACTATCCAAGATGCACTGGCCACTCGGGAACCACCGGACAATCTCGAGTCCCTGATCAAGTTGGCCTCACGCATTGACCAGTGTCTGAGAGAGAGAGAACTCAACCGTAGACCTCTAGCCCCTATCAGTCCCAGCTCCGAGTCCCCACCTTTATCCTCGCTGGCTCCACCGGAACCCATGCAGATTGGACGCATCTCCCAGGCTGAGAGAGACCGCCGGATGAGGGAGCGACGCTGTCCGTTCCACGTGTCCCGGGAACCAGGGAAATGCTCTGTCCCGTACAGACCGGGGGGAACTGTAACGGGAAACATAACCTCCTCCCATCCGTCCAACTCCCGTCTGCTCATTCCAGTCACCCTTTCCTGGGACAACCACAAGCTTCACCTTCAAGCCTTGGTAGACTCTGGAGCCGCAGGTAACTTCATGGATGGTGTCTGGGCGAAGGAGAATGGCGTTCCCTCTGAACCTCTAAGTGACCCCATGAGGGTTACTACATTGGATGGAAGCCCTTTGGGATCTGGACTTGTCACTCATGTCACTACCTCCTTGCGACTTTCAGTTTCACAACACCAGGAATTGGTGAACTTTCATTTGATCTCCTGTTCCGAGTTCCCTCTCGTCCTTGGATACCCCTGGCTTCACAGCCATAACCCTCACATCGACTGGTCTGTGGGCACTATCAAGCAGTGGGGTCCTACGTGCCAAGCTACTTGTATTTTCCCGAGTTCTACTCCTGAATCTTTAGAATCCATCGACCTGACCCGAGTTCCCGAGTGTTACCATGACCTCAAACTGGTATTTAGCAAACAGAGGGCCACCATGCTACCACCCCATAGACTTTATGATTGCCCCATCGAACTGTTTCCGGGCACTTGCCCTCCCAGGGGTCGGATCTTTTCCCTATCTCCACCCGAACGAGCTGCTGTGGATACCTACATCAAGGACGCTCTGGAAGCAGGCCTCATGCGTCCATCCACCTCCCCGGCGGGAGCAGGGTTTTTCTTTGTGGCCAAGAAAGACGGTGGATTACGTCCTTGCATCGACTACCGCGGACTCAATGCCATAACCGTCCGTAACCGTTACCCGCTACCCCTTATGGCCACAGCCTTCGAGCTGCTCCAGGAAGCAGTTGTTTTCACTAAGCTTGACCTGCGGAACACATACCATCTTGTGCGGATCAGACCTGGTGACGAGTGGAAGACCGCTTTCAACATGCCTACTGGTCACTATGAATACTCGGTGATGCCCTTCGGCCTGACCAACGCCCCAGCGGTGTTCCAAGTGCTCATAAACGATGTGCTTAGGGATATGCTTAACATATTTGTGTTCGTTTACTTGGATGACATCCTCATCTTTTCGAGCTCTCTTCAAGAACACACTAAGCATGTCAGACAAGTACTCAAACGCCTCCTAGACAGCCATCTGTACGTTAAGCCGGAAAAATGTGAATTCCATTCATCCCGAGTACAATTCCTGGGATTTGTAGTGGAACCCGGTCGAGTCCAAATAGACCCCAGGAAGGTAGGGGCGGTAGCGGATTGGCCCACCCCCAAATCCGTTAAGGAAGTTCAGCGTTTCCTGGGCTTCACTAACTTTTACCGCAAGTTCATCAAGAACTTCAGCTTGGTGGCAGCCCCTCTCTCAGCTTTAACCAAGGGTGGCAATGCAAGGTTTTTGTGGGGAAGAGAAGCTGAGACGGCCTTCCAAGGACTCAAGCAGCGCGTCCTCTCTGCTCCCATCCTGATACTTCCGACTACGGATGAACCGTTTGTGGTGGAGGTAGACGCCTCAGAGGTTGGTGTTGGAGCTGTCCTGTCTCAGAGGGGTGAAGACAAGAAACTTCATCTGTGCGCTTTCTTCTCACACCGGCTTACCCCGGCTGAGAGGAACTACGATGTGGGGGATCGTGAACTCCTAGCGGTTAAGATGGCATTGAAGGAATGGGGACACTGGCTCGAGGGGGCTTCTCACCCGTTTCAAGTGCTTACGGACCACAAAAATCTGGAATATATATCCAGCAGGCGAAGCGGTTGACCTCTAGACAAGCTAGATGGTCTCTTTTCTTCAATCGATTCCAGTTTATCCTCACCTATCAAATCAAATCAAATAAAATTTTATTTGTCACATACACATGGTTAGCAGATGTTAAATGCGAGTGTAGCGAAATGCTTGTGCTTCTAGTTCCGACAATGCAGTGATAACCAACAAGTAATCTAACTAACAATTCCAAAACTACTGTCTTATACACAGTGTAAGGGGATAAGGAACATGTACATAAGGATATATGAATGAGTGATGGTACAGAGCAGCATACAGTAGATGGTATCGAGTACAGTATATACATATGAGATGAGTGTGTAGGCAAAGTAAACAAAGTGGCATAGTTAAAGTGGCATAGTTAAAGTGGCTAGTGATATATGTGTTACATAAGGATGCAGTCGATGATGTAGAGTACAGTATATACATATGCATATGAGATGAATAATGTAGGGTAAGTAACATTATATAAGGTAGCATTGTTTAAAGTGCCTAGTGATATATTTACATAATTTCCCATCAATTCCCATTATTAAAATGCCTGGAGTTGGGTCAGTGTCAATGACAGTGTGTTGGCAGCAGCCACTCAATGTTAGTGGTGGCTGTTTAACAGTCTGATGGCCTTGAGATAGAAGCTGTTTTTCAGTCTCTCGGTCCCAGCTTTGATGCACCTGTACTGACCTCGCCTTCTGGATGATAGCGGTGTGAACAGGCAGTGGTTCGGGTGGTTGATGTCCTTGATGATCTTTATGGCCTTCCTGTAACAACGGGTGGTGTAGGTGTCCTGGAGGGCAGGTAGTTTGCCCCCGGTGATGCGTTGTGCAGTCCTCACTACCCTCTGGAGAGCCTTACGGTTGAGGGCGGGTCGAAGAATCTCAAACCGGATGCCCTGTCCCGAGTCTACGCTCCTGCCATTCGAGATGACACGGACATGCCTGTCCTTCCTGCTGCTAAGATCGTGGCTCCGATCTCGTGGCAAGTTGAGGATACCGTGAGACGAGCTCAAGCTATTGAACCGGACCCGAAAGGAGGTCCTGCCAATCGGTTGTTTGTCCCCAAGGCAGTGAGGGCTCAGGTCCTTCTGTGAGGGCACTCCTCTCGCCTCACCTGTCACCCGGGCGTAGGTCGCACCTTGGAGTTCATCCAGGGTAAGTTCTGGTGGCCTACCATAAGAGAAGACATTGCCACTTTCGTCAATGCCTGCCCCGTGTGCTGCCAGGGCAAATCTTCTCACCTCCGCCCGCAAGGACTCCTTCACCCTTTACCTGTTCCCCACAGACCCTGGTCTCATATCTCGTTGGACTTTATTTCTGGCCTTCCTCCATCCCATGGCAATACTACTATCCTAGTCATAATCGACAGGTTTTCAAAGGCGGCCAGGTTCGTCCCTCTGACTAAGTTACCTTCTGCCAAGGAAACGGCTGAGTTGGTAATTAATCATGTGTTCCGAGACTTCGGCATTCCTCAAGATATGGTTTCTGACAGAGGTCCCCAATTCGCCTCTAGGTTTTGGAAGGCCTTCTGCCAACTCATGGTGGCTACTGCCAGTCTATCTTCAGGGTATCATCCTGAGTCCAACGGCCAAACAGAGAGGATGAATCAAGAGCTGGAAACCACCCTCCGATGTATGACTCGTAACAACCCGTCCACATGGTCGTCCTTCATTGATTGGGCCGAATACGCGCACAACACCTTGCGCTCCTCCTCCACTGGTATGTCCCCGCACGAGTGTCAGTTTGGCTATGCCCCTCCATTGTTCCCGGACCAGGAGGCAGAAGTCAGAGTGCCTTCAGCCTTGAAGTTCGTCAGACGCTGTCGGCTTATGTGGAGGAAGACCCGTCTTAATCTTATGCGTTCCTCACAGAGGTACCAACAACAAGCCAACAGACGTCGCCGTCACGGGCCTACCCTGCGCCCTGGCCAGAGAGTCTGGCTCTCCACAAGAGACTTACCACTACGGGTGGAGTCTCACAAGCTGTCCCAAAAATACATCGGTCCCTTTAAGGTTGCCAGGAGAGTTAACCCAGTTTCTTATCGCCTACACTTACCCAGATCCCTTAAGATTAATCCCACATTTCACACTTCCTTATTAAAACCAGTTGTTTTTTCTCCCCTTGTCCCGGCAGACAGACCTCCCCCTCCGCCTCCTGTCATTGGAGGCCAGCCGGCTTATACCGTCCATCGGATACTGGATTCCCGCCGGGTGCAGCGCTCCTGGCAGTATCTGGTGGACTGGGAAGGCTACGGTCCCGAGGAGCGCTCCTAGGTTCCTGCCAAAGACATACTGGACCCTGACCTCATTCGTCAGTTCAGGGCCCTCCACCCTGAGAGAGCTGGTAGGAAGGTCAGGAGCCGTTCCTAGGGGGGGATTCTGTCAGGATTTGGCCAGGGTTGTTCCGGTTTTTGGTCACTAGATGCCCCCATTGTGCCTTTTGACCTTTTGTTTTCCCTTGATCCCCATTATTATTTGCACCTGTGCCTCGTTTCCCCTGATTGTATTTAAACCCTTTGTTTTCCTCAGTCCTTTGCTCTGTGTTTGTATGTTAGCACCCAGCCCTAGTACTCTGTGAACTCTTGTTGATCCCGGTGGACTCTCTTGTGGAATTCTGTTTTTTGTTCTTGTTTGTTTGTTTTTGAGTATCTTTTTGAGGCTTTTTGTGCTATACCTTCCACCTTGTGGATTTACCTTTTTGTCTTGGAGGATTACCTTTGTTCTTGTGGAATTCCTTTTGAGGTTGTTTTCCTGAAGAACTTCACTTTTTACTTTATTAAATACACCGTCTCAAGTACTGCTGTGTCTGCCTCATCTTCTGGGTTCTGCCAACTATTCGTGGCTCAGTTGGTTAAGTGACTGTTTCTCACTCCGGAGACCTGGGTCCTGACAGTATGGACCTAGGATTGCATGATGGTGAAGGACGCCGTTTTGAATAATAGCCACACACATTGTTATGTTGCCACCACGTTGTCCCGGGACGTTGATGAAGGCATGGTGTTCGATGATATTTCTGCCGCGGCCCCTTGTTTTTGCAAGGTTGAAACATGTCTCGTCCACATATATTAGCTCATGATGCACTGCATCTGCTTCTAGCTCAATGACTCTCTGAAAGAGTCAAGACAAGACAATGTTGCACAGTAGGAAAAGACAGGGATCAGTCAATATGATGTAGCACCATACACTTCCAGATCCAGTACCAATGATAGGACAGTATAGCTTACCTGCACATATTCATATCTCACTTGTTTTACACGGTCTGAGATTCTTTCGGAAGGGACTCTGTAGACGTTGTAGACGTTTCAGTAGACGAGACAGTGCAGAGAGACTCACTCCATGGACGTTTTGGAACATGGTGTTATTCTGCAATTATGTGGTCCTGCAGTTCTCTGAGTCTGATGCAATTATTTGCAATGACCGTATTTACAATGTGGGTCTCCTGCTCTGGGGGGGTAACAGTCGACCTCTTCCACCAGATACTGGTTTTCTTGCAGTTCTGTAAAAGCATTTGAATGGTTTTAGTGATAGATCCTTCTCATTATGAAAGTACAGTACATATTACCGTACCAGTAAGACTACAGCCCTTACAGTTACTTACCAGTTCTCATTTTGAAATATCCAGATGATACCTGTAACAGTATTGCGGCTCAGATTTGGTTGAACCCGTTGCCCAGCCACCCTCGTGACCATCCCATGGTTGACACGATGGTCAACCACAATCACTCTGATTTCATCAGTTATTGTGTTACAGACTCCCCTTCCTCTTCCTCTTCCCCGTCTTCCCCTTCTCACCCGTCCTATTTCTCCTCTCCTCCTCTTGCTTCTTCAACTCCTAGCCCTCCTGATCCTCCTCTTCCTCCTCCACATCCTACTCTAGTTTTCACCACTCTTTCTCTCTGTCCAATATTGGCCTCCACTGTTGTCCAAACCAAACATTTACCTGTGGCCTATTTCGTTCTAGGGAGTTTTATACGCACATTTGTGACATCTGCTGATGTAGAAAGGGCTTCATAAATACATGTGAAACTTTACAAATTAATAAAAAATGTAAAGCTGAAATGTCTTGAGTCAATAACTATTCAACCCCTTTGTTATGGCAAGCCTAAATAAGTTCTGGAATGGATACGTCATCTCTGTACCCCACACATACAATTATATGTATTGTCCCTCAGTCTAGCAGTACATTTCAAAATCAGGTTTTATAAATCCTTAAAATAAGAGCTGTATTTGTGTAGGCTTACGCTGGCGTGATATTTTTTGAAAACCGTGCAAATCTCTCTAGGACAATGTGACTTTTTCTCTTTTTTTGGACTTAAACAGTCCAGCAAAAACCCAAGCAAATGGGAAAACCATGACACACAGACGTGTACACACGTACATCGAACAATCCCGCACAACCAGCAGGCGGGCCTGCAATCCCGCCGAGCGCCACCCGAACAGGAAGGGGAGCCACCTTCGGTAGGAGTCATGACAGATCCACTGAATCCATATAATAGAACACTGGGGGTAAACTCAATCTATAGTATAGACCACTGGGGATCCACTACATCCATAGGATAGAACACGGGGGGGCCTTCTGAATCCATAGGATAGACCGCTGGCGGGTCCACTGAATCAACAGCATAGACCACTGGAGCATCAACTGAATCAACAGGACAGAACACTGGCGGTCTATTGAATACATAGGATAGAATACTTTGGGGTATACTGAATCCATAAGACAGAACAATTGGGGTCCACTGAATCAATATGAAAGAACACTGGGGGTCCACTGAATCCATAGGATTGACCAATAGATGGTTCCACTGAAACCTTTGGATAGACCACTGCGGGGTCCACTGAAACCATTGGAGAGAACTCTGGGGGTTTCACTAAAACCGTAGGTTAGACCACTGGGGGGTTCCCTGAAACCATAGGATAGACCACTGGAGGTTTCACTAAAACTGTAGGATTGACTTATAGTGCTCCACTGAAACAACAGGATTTACCACTGTGGGTTCCACTGAAATCATAGAATAGGTGACTTGGAGGTTCACTGAATCCATAGGATAGAACACTGGGGGTCGACTGAAACAACAGGACACTGGGGTTTCCACTGAAATCATAGAATAGATCCCTGGGGATACACTGAAACCATAGTATAGAACACTGGGGGTTCACTTAAACTGTAGGATAAACCACTAGGGGGGCCATTGAAACCATAGGATAGACCACTGGGGGTTCAACTGAAACAATATGATAGAACACTGGGGGTTCCACTGAATCCTTATAATAGATCAATGGGTGGTTCACTGAAACCATACTTCACCAAACACACTGACAGGATGACAAATAAGAACCTGTTGTGATACAAAGGGAAGGCAAGCTATGTGTGTGTGTGTGTGTGTGTGTGTGTGTGTGTGTGTGTGTGTGTGTGTGTGTGTGTGTGTGTGTGTGTGTGTGTGTGTGTGTGTGTGTGTGTGTGTGTGTGTGTGTGTGTGTGTGTGTGTGTGTGTGTGTGTGTGTGTGTGTGTGTGTGTGTGTGTGTGTGGGTGGGTGCGTGGGTGTGTTAGAGAGAGAGAGATCGAAAGAAATGGAAAATGACTCTGTCAGCTTGACATCTAATATTATGCAAAACACTGCTATGAACACAGACAGGTTGGTGGAGGCTCCCTGTTTTAAAACGAATGTGTCGCCATTTCAGCTCAGAGTCGTTTGTGAATGATAAATGTGATGAAGAAGGTCATATCGGAGCATGCGAGAGGAGAGAGCAAGAGAGAGAGGAAGGAGAGAGAGAAGTGAGAAGGATAGAGAGAGATGAGCAATAACGAAGAGAAAGAGAGAGTTAAAGGAGAGAGAGAGGGATGGATGAGAGATGAAGGAGGGAGAGAGGAGGGAAGAGAGATGGAGAGGGAAGGGAGGGAAGAGAGATGAAGGAGAGAGAGGGGAGGGAAGAGAGATGAAGACGAGAGAGGGGAGGGGAGAGATAGGGAGGGAAGAGAGATGGAGAGAGAGAAGGGAGGGAAGAGAGATGAAGGCGAGAGAGGGGAGGGAAGAGAGATGGAGAGAGAAGGGAGGGAAGAGAGATGAAGGAGAGAGAGGGGAGGGAAGAGAGATGAAGGAGAGAGAGGGGAGGGAAGAGAGATGAAGACGAGAGATGGGAGAGAAGAGAGATGGAGAGAGAGGGGAGGGAAGAGAGATGAAGACGAGAGATGGGAGAGAAGAGAGATGGAGAGAGAAGGGAGGGAAGAGAGATGGAGAGAGAGAAGGGAGGGAAGAGAGATGAAGGAGAGAGAGGGGAGGGAAGAGAGATGAAGGAGAGAGAGGGGAGGGAAGCAAGAGATTAAGAGATGGAACCCAGCTAGAACTTAATGTTCTGAGAACCGTATGTTTCTTAGAGCTTGGTGAGAGCGTGCTTGTCTTGTGTTTTTTTTGCATGAACCACAAATTTCTGGGAATGGTGAAGGATAGTTTCTTGGCTTTGGAACATTCTCAGCACATTTAACTTCTTCGTGACAGGGGGGCAGTATTGAGTAGCTTGGATGAATAAGGTGCCCAGAGTAAACTGCCTGCTACTCTGTCCCAGATCCGAATACATGCATATCATTAGTAGTATTGGATAGAAAACACTCAGAAGTTTCTAAAACTGTTTGAATGATGTCTGTGAGTATAACAGAACTCATATGGCAGGCGAAAACCTGAGACAAATCCAACCAGGAAGTGGGAAATCTGAGGTTTGTCGTTTCATTTTAAGTGATTGCCTATCCAATATGCTGTGTCTATGGGGCCAGATTTCAATTCCCAAGGCTTCCAGCAGATGTCATCAATCTTTAGAAAGTTGTTTGAGGCTTCTATTGTGGAAGGTGGTCGATTAAGAGCCGTTTCAATAAGTGGACTAGGCTGTGGCCAATCAGCTGTTTACTGCGCCTTCACGCGGGTGCGCCGTCCCTTCTTTTTCCTCTGTAATGAATACGCTATTGTCCAGGTGGAATATTATTGAAGATTTATCATAAAAATACCCTAACGATTGATTTTAAACATCGTTTGACATGTAATTGTAACGCCCTGATCTTAGAGTTTTTTATGTCTCTATTTTGGTTTGGTCAGGGTGTGATTTGGGTGGGCATTCTATGTTCATTTTTCTATGTTTTTGTACTTCTTTGTTTTGGCCGGGTATGGTTCTCAATCAGGGACAGCTGTCTATCGTTGTCTTTGATTGGGAACCATACTTAGGTAGCTTTTTCCCACAGGGCTTTTGTGGGTAGTTATTTTCTGTTTTGTGTTTCTGCACCTGACAGGACTGTTTCGGTTTTCGTTCATTCTCTTTGTGATTTTTGTTATTGAGTTTTCAGTTGAAATAAAAGTATGAACACTTACCATGCTGCTCTTTGGTCCACACCTTCTTCAACAGACGATCGGTACAGAACTACCCAACACAAAGGGACCAAGCAGCTTGGTCACGAGGAGCAGAGGGTTCAGGACTCCTGGACTTGGGAGGAGATATTGGAAAGACAGGGACCCTGGAGACAGGCTGGGGAATATCGCCGCCCTACAGAAGAACTAGAGGCAGCTTAAGCTGAGAGGCGGCGATATGAGGCAAGGCAGCGCAGGCAGGCACGAGAGGCAGCCCCGCTACGAGGGTCCAAAGTCTGGGGTCGGCGACAAGGGTCCCCGCTCTAGAGGCGCCACCTAAGTGGACCAAGCCAGTTGTGGAGCAGGGTCTACGTCCCTCACCAGAGCCGCCACCGCGGAGAAATGCCAGAACCTCCCATATAGGTTCAGCTTTTGCGGCCGGAGTCCGCACCTTTGTGGGGATACTGTCACGCCCTGACCTTAGTGCTTACTATGTCTCTATCTTGGTTTGGTCAGGGTGTGATTTGGGTGGGCATTCTATGTTATTTTTTCTATGTTTTTTTGTATTTCTTTGTTTTGGCCGGGTATGGTTCTTAATCAGGAACAGCTCTCTATCGCTGTCTAACATTGTCACCTTCTTCAACAGACGATCAACAAACTTTTTAGAAATCTGACACAGTGGTTGCATTAAGAACAAATTTATGTAAAACATGTATCTTTCATCAACGTTTATGATGAGTATTTCTGTTATTTGATGTGGCTCTCTGCAATTTCTCTGGATGTTTTGGAGGCATTTCTGAACATGGCGCCAATGTAAACTGAGGTTTTTGGATGTAAATATGAACTTGATCGAACAAAACATACATGTATTGTGTAACATTGAATCCTGGGAGTGTCATCTGATGAAGATCGTCAAAGGTTAGTCATTAATTTAAATGGCTGAATGCTTTCTGTGACTAGTTGCTGACCTAACATAATGATATATTCTGCTTTTGACCGAAAAGCCTTTTTGAAATCGGACACTGTGGTTGGATTAACAAGAAGTGTATCTTTAAAAGTATGTAAAACACTTGTATGATTGAGGAATTTTAATTATAAGATTTCTGTTGTTTTGAATTTGGCGCCCTGCAATTTCACTGGCGGTTGGCGTGGTGGGACGCTAGCTTCCCGAACGATCCCAGAGAGGTTAAGGAACTGGACAAATAAAGTATTTCTTGACATTTATTTTATTAACAGGACATTTCCTAGAAGTTCAAACATGGAGACATCTTGATAATATCATAGGAAAGTTCTTCGACTGGTTTGACATTGAGAATGTTCTCAAATAGTTCAGAATTGTTAATAAACATTCTTCTGTGGGAATTTCAGTACTTCAGCATAACGTTTCATACATATTTCCTCATGGTTCTATTTAGTCATAAAGAAAATGTTTAATTAAAACCACCAGAAAACTTTAGAAAACATTATATTTCTAACCTCTATCGCTATCTTTATGTTGTTAACCTCTAGCGACGAGCAATCCCGTATCCGGGAGCGTAATCATAGCCTCAAGCGCATTACCATAACGCAATGTTTCCTATTCATGAAAATCGCAAATGAAATGAAATAAATATATTGAAACACAAGCTTAGCCTTTTGTTAACAACACTGTCATCTCAGATTTTAAAAATATGCATTACAGCCAACGCTAGACAAGCATTTGTGTAAGTTTAGCATGGCATAATGCTATGCTAGGCTGTGCTGGCAGCAGGCACAATTTTCAGAAAAATAAGAAAAGCAACCAAATGAAATCATTTACCTTTGAAGAACTTCAGATACTTTCACTCAGGAGACTCCCAGTTAGATAGCAAATGTTCCTTTTTTCCAAAAATAATATTTTTTTGTTCATCCTGCTTGGCTGAGAAATCGACCGAAAATACTTAAACTATAACGGCAAACTTTAAAAAGAATTTGCTCCATAATATCGACAGAAACACGCCAACGTTGTTTAGGATCCATCCTCAAGTTGTTTTTAACATATGTATTCGATAATATATCTGTGGAGGCAGTTGATTTCTTATAAGAAACGATTGGAAAAATGGCTACCTCAGTATTTTACGCAAGGTTTTCTCCGGGAGACACCATGCGTCCACTCGCCCTATATGGTCTCTTACAGCCATTCTCCAATGGAAATGCCTAAAACGACGTCACAATACTGCAGACACATTGGGGAAAACGTGGAAAACGTAAGCTGACTCCTAGCTCCTTCACAGCCATATAAGGAGTCATTGGCATGAGGCGGTTTCAAAAAATGCGGCACTTCCTGATTGGATTTATTTATCTTTCGCCTGTAACATCAGCACTCGCAGACAATATTTTTGCCGTTTTCGAAACGTCAGAGTGTTTTCTTTCCAAAGCTGTCAATTATATACATAGTCGAGCATCTTTTTGTGACCAAATATCTTGTTTAAAACGGGAACGTTTTTCATCCAAAAATTAAAATAGGGCCCCCTACATCCAACTGGTTAAGTGTGTTTAGGTGTGTTGGCCACGCCCAATAATTGGCCACACCTGATCTTAATGAGTGATTGTTTCCATTGAAATGGGGTCGGTTTGAATAGACTAAAATGAACAGCTTTGGCATGGTAGCTCCATCAGGGCAGCACTGTGGACTAATTCCATGGATGGAGAGCACAGGATTATATGTTTGAATCTGACTGATGCCGTGTCACAGTAAAAAATACATGTGTTTGCATGATTAATACCTAATTAAATTAATTTGCGTCCTATCTGTGCTTGGAGTTTAAAAAGAAAAGTAAACCCAAAATAAGCAGTGAGAAAGTCTTATTGAATTAATGATAAAAAAACGTCCAAATAACCTATATTTTCCATTCTCAGAGTGTTAATAAAACCCCTTGGGAAAACTTTCAAGGAACCAGAGTGAAATGTTCTCAGAACCTCCCAGCAAACTAAAAATAAACATTCCCAGAACAGGCTAAATATTCTCAGAACCTCTGACTCAAATAACTTCCTTGCAGTGCGTCTGGCTTTATATCAGATCTTCATGGCTGTGGTCCGTAATGAGGAGGAACGTCAGACAGGAGAGACGGCTGAAAGGAGGAGAGGAGAGAAAGCAGGAGGAGAGGAAGAAGAGAAGAAGAGGAATGGAGGGATGGAAAGCATAGAAAAGGAGTGGGGAAGATAGGAGAGTGGAGAAGAAAGGAATGGTGGGGAGAAGAGTAGAGAAAAGGGACAGAGGAAGCAAGAGAAGGGGAGAGTGAAATGAAAAGAGGTGAAATGCCCAGTGCCAGTAGGTGTCCTCAGCATACAGTGAGGCAATTTGTCCCGCTCACATCTCCCAAGGTTCTCTCTCTCTGTCACACTCTCTCTCTCCCCCCCTCTCTCTCTCAGTTCAATTCAAAGGGCTTTATTGGCATGGGAAACATATGTTTACATTGCCAAAGCTAAGTGAAATAGATCTCTTTCTCTCTCTCCTTCTCTATTTCTCTCTCTCTAATATTCTGTAACTGTCTATGGCTTTAAAGCACTTGGGCAGAATAATTCACACACAAATACTAGAACTAGTACATTTGCATCTAGACTTTGTTAGCCTTGTGATTTCACATTTTTTGTTGTTGTCATGTTGAATTTTTTTTCAGAACCACATAGCAATCAATCGAAACTGAAATCTATTGGCATGACACCAAGACTCCTGGTTATACAAAAATTACAACTAAAACATCACATCAAATCAAATCAAATTTCAAATCAAATCAAATTTTATTTGTCACATACACATACACATCTGAATATTTCTTCAAAATGACAAAAACGCTAATCAAGACTTCAATATTTGTTATATATTATATATAAATCCATGGGAATCCTTTGAAATGAACCCTAATATATATTTCTCAGAGATTGAGGTCAAGGCAGTGGTACTGATTAATAGATCATGGGTAATGGTTATGTTCATTTCCTCCTAGTAGCAGTCAGAGGCCATGGAGACTACTATCCCAGCCGTGGGTAGGTCAGGTTCCCTGGTCAATAATCACAGAGGGAGAGTTAAAGGGTGTGGGTGCTATTGCGTGCTTGCTTGGAGGGAGAGGGTGAAAGTCTGTCATGAGACACTTCTTTGATGTGGGAGAAATGAAACTGCCCAATCAATACAGACGGCACTTAATGACTCCCGTGGTCCATACGCCTACCTCACAAACTCTCCTCTCCCCCCTGCTCCACCCCCTCTCTCCTCAATTGGGCAAAGTCCATCCTCTACTCTCTTCCTCCGTCATCCTCTCCTCTATGACCCGGATACCGATAATTGGTCTTCATATGTAGGAGTGTGTCATTTCCTCCTCTCCTCCGTCGCTCTAGTGTATCAAAATTATTTTGGGAT